>NC_142002.1:17149243-17259243 GCF_049901715.1 Pseudonaja textilis
GCTGAACGCCTGTGATTGGAGCGCTAAGAATCCAGCGCGATTGGCCGAGCCGATCGCAGGAGATTCAAAGCGCTGCCATTGGCCGCAGAGCCGCCGGCCGGCTGTAAAAAGCCAAGCGGTTCGCACACTTTAAACTGTCCTTATTCAGAACTGCAATAAAGAGCTGATTGTTCACTTTCGCGTCTCGCCTCTTATGTGACCCGATCCACCGATATAACAGTTACCATCCTGCGTAAGTGTGGTACCTTTGCAGATCGAAAAATTGCAGCCTTTTGCAACTGGCGGATGGGACATTCTGTCAACTTGTCCTCGTTTTTAAATCCTATTTTTATATTCCATTTATATGCTGCTGCTGTTGGGCAACTCTGGGTGGCTTAACAATGTCACAAAAAACAATAAATGAGAATATTTTGTAGCTCAGGGTTGACATGAGCGGTCCTTAATGCCCTCTGAGCATGGGATGTTTTCTTGCAGACGTTTCAGGACCCAAACTAGGTAAACATCATTGGTACTAGACAGGAGTGGTTTGTTAACACTCTGTTTATATATCAGTGGCTTGCAAACCTCATGTCAGCTTTGGAATCGTTATTAAAAGCTGCCACATAGCTGCAGAGAAATGGAGGGGGCTGATATTATTTGAGTAGCTTTCAGTAGACAAAATAAATTCTTTAGTAATTCAAGGTCAATGTGGATGGCGCAGAGAGAATTGGAACTGAAGGGGGATTGGTTCACGTGACGTACGATGCGGGGAAAAGAGGAAGGGTTATCGGTTGGGTCATTGTGGGAAGTCCAGGGGACTAACACTGATGGTGTTCCCTAGTTGGGTCATGAAATGTCTTACATTAAATGATAATGTTATAATGATAAGATATATATATATAAGGTTGAGTACGTTGTAACATGAATGTAATTTCAGTGAGAAATGTATACAAAATATAAACATTTACACAAGGTATATGTACCCAGTCGATGCACTGTATAATGGAAAGATGGAGTTGTTTTAAAATAAAAATAAAAAACTTTTTGAAAAAAAAAGAATTGTCTTTAAGAAGACAACCAAGCTCAGAGACCACCAAGGACCCCCGTAATCTTCTTCCTCCTCCATTCTGCAAACCCCACTTCCTTCTAGCACTGAAGATGTTACCTAATTTGGTCATGAAAGGTCTGCAAGAAAACCATCAAGCTCAGAGACCACAAAGGACCCCACAGTCATCATCATTCTCCTCCTCCTCCACCACCTCTTCCTCCTCCTCCTCCTTCTCCTCCTCCTCCTGGCAAACCCTCCTCCCTTCTAGCACTGATGATGTTACCTAGTTGGGTACTGAAACGTCTGCAAGAAATGAGGAGAAGGACTAAGGGTGACGTGATAGCAGTCTTCCAGTATTTGAGGGGGGTCTCAAAGGGAAGAAAAGGTCAATTGATTCTCCAAAACACTTGAGGGCAGGACAAGAAACATATGGGTGGAAGCTTCTCTGAGGGAGAGCCAACCTGGAACAAAGGAAGAATTTTCAAACTGTGAGAAAAATTAATATTTGAAGTTGTGGGTCATTCATCACTGAAGGTTTTCAAGAAAAGTTTGAACAACCTATTGTCCAGGATGGTATGAGGACTTGGGCAGAAGGGGTTGGACTAGAAGACCTCCAAGGTCCCTTCCAACTCATAGACCAGCATGACTGTTAGATCTTAGTTTGTCTTTACTACATCCGCAAGGCTTACATTGTTTATTATATGCATAAGATTTATTTTACTTACTATTTACTACTCTATTCATAACTCTTTTGTATGTCTTTATTATATAAAATAGATGATTGAATATTTGTTTTTAGTTCTTACAGTAATCAACCTTGTTTCAAGATTGCCCAGAGAAATCTAGCTTGTATATCAACCAGCAGGTCAAAGAGATCAGCAATTACCTCCAAGACCTCAATTTAATCCAATCTCTTCTTGCTTATTTGCATTTTAATGTTATTGTCCTTCGATTTTGGTTCTTCTTCTTTGGAGTGAGTTGGTCTTAAACAGATCCTGCTTTTTATTTATATTTATATCTACATCTATATATCTATATTTCTCTCTCTCTCTCTCTCTCTCTCTCTCTCTCTCTCTCTCTCTCTCAAATTACAAACAGGTAGATGCTTTGTTCCTGCTTTTTTCTTTCTTTTAAATGTTCTTTTTCTTTTGAGCAACAGATAAATTAGTGTTATTTTACGGCTTAGCCAAACATCTAAGGAAAGAATGCAGTCTGAAAAAACACAGCAGGGCCTCCCAAATAAATAAATAAATGAAATTCAATAAGCTGCTGTAATTTTCTTGGAGATGTTGAAGGATCACATCTCCCATTTTCCTCACTCGTGGTCCATGTTGGATGTGTGTGTGTGTGTGTATGTGTGTGTGTGTGTGTGTGTGTGTGTGTGTTTGTGCGGGGCTACTGGGGATTGCAATTCGAGAGGCTGAAGGCACCAGGTGTTACTTACTACCTACATGACCTATTTAACGAAATGGAGAAGCAGCCAGGAAACCTGCCAAAACCAGCTTCCGAGAACAAGAGCAGCTGGTAATTGCAGACAATCTCGTATTAACTTTGTTCTTCCTCCTGTTAATCTTCCCAATTAAACTCTCCTCCATTGATCCCATCAGCAAGGAGCTGCGTCAAGGCATCAGCAGGAAAAAGCCAAGCTGGGCCTGGATTCATGCTGTAGGGTCTCCAAGAGCTAACAAGACTGGGGTCAGGTCAGACGGATTCAAATTGCCCATTTTGGCGGCTTGCATTTGTCTCAGGACAGATGTTGATCTGCTAAGGCAGGGGTCCCCAATCACCGGGCCACGGACCGGTACCAGTCCGTGGAACATTTCCTACTGGGCCGCCGGTTTGCTGGGCACCGCCATCTTGTTTGACGAGAAAGTGCTTCCGGGTGAGCTTTTCCGGTTGGAAAGCGGCGTTTGAAGGAATCCTCGCGCCTTAGTTTCATCGAAGGGGGGCGGCTTCGAACGAAACTAAGGCGCGAGGATTCTTTCAGCACCCAAGGCAAGGCGAGCCGAGCGACCGTCCCAAAGCCGTCCCGAAGCGAAGCCCATCGACAAAGGTACAAAGGAGGAGTTGAAGGTGGCGGGGAGAAGCGGGGGACGGCTGGCTGGCCGGTCGCTCGGCTCGCCTTGCCTTGTCATGCGTGCTGATGCCGGTACCGGGCCGCAGATCATTTTGTGATGCCGGTACCGGGCCGTGGCACAAAAAAGGTTGGGGGCCACTGTGCTAAGGCAAATTGTTCCATACTAGCAAGGCTTGTAGGCCTGCCTTCCTATTGGTCCGGAAAAGCCGGGCCGCGATTGGACAGAACTAAGCGTTCTGATTGGTTCTTATTCGGCTGCCGCGATTGGGTAAAACCAAGCGTGGCAAGCTCAAAGGCATGTCATAGGCTGCCTAGCCGCAGCCAGCTCTATAAAAGGAGCTGCCTCGGCTGGGAGTCTCGTCTCAGTATCTGGTTTCCTAATAAAGAGCTGTGGTCACTATTTCGAGTCCCGTCTCTCCTTGGGACCCACCGCCCAGACTTAACACAAGTGTTTCCAAATCAGGACTCACTTCCATCCGGGAAGTCCTATATACATATTAGTCCACCCCACTAACCTGCTTTCCAGCTCCGTTCTCCTGTGCGGGGCAACCAAAGAAGACCCAGCCAATCAGCTGGGACTCGGGAGGCGGAGAAGAGATGGGGGCGGGGCCAGTCAGAGGTGGGATTTGCCAGTTCTCCAAACTACTCAACATTTCCGCTACTGGTTCTCCAGAACTGGTCAGAACCTGCTGAATACCCACCTCTGATCTATATATATATATATATATATATAAGTGAAATACCATTCATGCACCATCACAAAATCTCCAGAACCATAAAGCCTACAAACTTGAAATCTGGCATGTTGCTAATTCTGTTGGCTTCTGCGCTTGGGAGGGAAAGAAGAGGACAATTTCCTTCACCCTCTTGCTTCAAAAGTGGGGAAAAAAAATGATATTCTTGAGGTATAGCTGCTTTAAGAGTCTCTCTAACTTTAATGGATGGCTTTCTAAAAGCAGGGACATATTTTTCCCCAGGTTCCAACAGCAAGCTGGAAACAAGAGGCTGTTTTAATGAACGAGGGCGGATGTCTTCAGTGAATTTCTGAAGCGTTTATATATCAATGCGCGTGCTCTGCTAGAATTGGTGCTAGAATAATAATCTGTGTGTATTTATGCCAGAAATCAGGAAATGGGGATTTCTAGCGCTGCTTTAGGCATAAAGGCAGCTGGGTGACTTTGGGCCAATCCCCAGGAGACAGTGAGTTCTAGTCCCGCCTTAGACATGGAAGATGGCTGGGTGACTTTGGGCCAATCCCCAGGAGACAGTGAGTTCTAGTCCCACATTAACCATGGAAAATGGCTGGGTGACTTAGCCATGAAAGGTGGCTGGGTGCCTTTGGGCCAATCCCCAGGAGACAGTGAGTTCTAGTCCCACATTAACCATGGAAAATGGCTGGGTGACTTAGCCATGAAAGGTGGCTGGGTGCCTTTGGGCCAATCCCCAGGAGACAGTGAGTTCTAGTCCCACATTAACCATGGAAAATGGCTGGGTGACTTAGCCATGAAAGGTGGCTGGGTGCCTTTGGGCCAATCCCCAGGAGACAGTGAGTTCTAGTTCCGCCTTAGACATGGAAACTGGCTGGGTGCCTTTGGGCCAATCCCCAGGAGACAGTGAGTTCTAGTCCCAGCTTAGACATGAAAGCTGGCTGGGTGACTTTGGGCCAATCCCCAGGAGACAGTGAGTTCTAGTCCCACCTTAACCATGAAAAATGGCTGGGTGACTTTGGGCCAATCCCCAGGAGACTGTGAGTTCTAGTCCCGTCTTAGACATGAAAGCTGGCTGAGTGACTTTGGACCAGCTACCAGGAGATGGTGAGTTTTTAGTCCTGCCTTAGGCATGAAAGCCAGCTGAGTGGGCCAAACACCAGGAGACAGTGAGTTCTAGTCTGACCTTAGACTTGAAAGCCAGCTGGGAGACTTTGAATCAGTGCCTCTCTGTCAGCCCAACCCATCTCACAGGGTTGTTATTGTGGGGAAAATAGGAGAAGGAAGGAATATTATGCATCTTTGCCACCTTAAGTTATTTCTAAAGTAAGGTAAAGGTTCCCCTCGCACATCCGTGCTAGTCATTTCCAGCTCTAGGGGGCACTATTCATCTCCGTTACAAAGCCGAAGAAGAGCCAGCACTGTCCGAAGACGTCTTCGTGGTCATGTGGCTGGCATGACTAAACGGCGAAGGTACATGGAACGCTGTTCCCTTCCCACCAAATGGGTACCTATTTTTCTACTTGCATTTTTTTGGACGTGCTTTCGAACTGCTAGATTCACAGAAGCTGGGACAGGTCATGGGAGCTCACTCCATCACACGGCGCTGGGGATTCGAACCGCCGAACTGCCGACCTTTCTGATCAACAAGCTCAGTGTCTTAGCCACTGAGCCACCGCGTCTCCTTTTTCTCTCCCCCCTTGTTCTTTTGGGGGGAATCTTCTTCTTTGGAGCAAGGTCTGGAGCAACCCCATCATCAGATGACTTGATCACAAAGATGGGGTCCTGGGCTGAGGCAGAAACTACCCGAACTCACTTTCCTCTGGGTCAAAGTGTTGTATGAATCTCAGAGTAAGTCAGGTTGAGAAGCCTTAAGTTTTGGCACATGGTAGATAGCAGGAAAAAAAGAGCATACAGTAGCAAAGGGGCTAATAGGTGATAGCACAGGTGATGTTACCTCATTGGGTAGTGAAACGTCTCACAAGCAAACTGCAAAGCTCAGAGGCCCAAAGACTCCACAGATCTGCAGTTGTTCTGTTTCAGTAACAAATCTTATATAGGGAAACAGTATTCAAAAGGTCAGTTATTTCTGTTCCTTCCACTCTATAGGATAAGTATTTTGCCTCCTCTTAGAAGGTTCCTAGTTTCCATCTCTCCATTGTTTCCCCAAATATTGGGCTCGCTTTACTGTAAAATAAAATATTACGGGTTTTACTGCCTGCGTCAGGGACAAGCTCACACATTGGCGTTGCTGCAACAGAGCCACAACTTTTCAAGGAGGTTCTAGAACCTCACCCCAAAGCAATAGGATATGGCTTGCAGCTACTTACTGGCCTCGAGGTTGTGCCTCCCCTCCCGCAAACTCCATCCGGTGTGGCATCTGGCAAACTAATCATCTCAACCAGCTGGCCTCCTTAACTAACTCCGAGTCTACATCACAGTGTCCTTAAGTCACCATCTGCCCTTCAATAAAACACTGTCCGGGCTGCGTGGGAAAACTCTGTTCAGAATGTATTAGGCTTCATTGAGCAAAATGGGAGTGGAGGCAAAGTCGCAGTGGGATCCTCAGTTTGCCTCTGCTGGTCGTAGATACACCCAGGCCAGGGGTGGGATTCTACAGGTTTGCACCTATTCGTTAGAACCAGTTGTTAACATTCTAAGTAGTTCGGAGAACCGATTGTTAGAAGAAATTACAGGGCTAATCCTGTAAGGAAGGCAGGAAGGAAACATTCTGGTGTTGCTTATAGAAACTGCCTCTCCGTTAACCCTTATTACATTCTTGGCAAGACTAGACTTCCTGTCTCAGGAACTTCTCTGGAGTTCTTTTCCCCTCCTTTGCTGGTACTTTGCTTGTGTGGAGTGACCATTCAAAGTTACAGTGGCACTGAAAAAAGTGACTTATGACCCTTTTTTCACACTTACGACTGTTGCAGCATCCCCACAGTCATGAGAGGCCAGGCGAGGAGATATGCATGCCTTGATGTGGGTGATGTTGAGTTGGCCACACCCAGCCAATAACATGACCACCAAGCCATGTCCACCCAGTCACATGACCACCAAGCCATGCCCACCACCTAAGCCACACCCACAGAACTGGTTGTTAAAAATTTTGAATCCCACTGACCCAGGCAGTGCCGAAACTCCTAATAAATCCTTTTGAAGTTTTGGAAGTTTGACTCGAGACTCAGGATTGAATTGGGGGTAACTGCCGGAATCCTGACAAAGCGTTCGGTAGCAGTAAGAAGCCTCTACACATATAGTGGATTCTTAAATATTTTAACAAGACATGTGACTGTGGCATTTCCTAGTAACAAACATCTTCATACCTAAAGGTGATACGCCACCTTCCTTACAACTGGGCTCCAAATTTATCTCGAAGCATGAGAGAGAAGCGGAAAAGAACCACAATTCCAAGAATTTTTGAAATGTTCTTAGAATCATCTTACGAACCAACGAGATGATCAGAATTACAACTTCTGGAGGCGAATCCAGATTAATTGTTCTCATTGTCAAGAAGTTCCTCCTTAGTTCTAAGTTGCTTTTTTCCTAGATTCACTTCCATCCGTTGTTTCTTGCCTTGCCTTCAGGTGCTTTGGAGAATAGCTTGACCCCCTCACCTTATGATCAACCAAGATTACTCTGATTTCATTTATCTTCTGGGGATCTGGAAGGAAGACAGCTTCACCTGTCTTCCTTAAGACCTTAGTTAGCTACAAGAGAAGAGAAGAGAAGCATAGCACAGCCCGAGAGCCCTTCATGAGTAATTTAAAAGAGAGACATGCAAAATGTTTTCCTTGCCTGGAGTTACATTTCACGCCAAGGAGCCTCGTGTTCAATGAAAACTGGGATTATTCTTGGTCAGTAGAAACCGTGAAATGTCCCTACTACCTACCTCCTACCTACCTATCTACCTACTTTCTTTCTGTCTTTCTGTCTGTCTGTCTTTCCTTTTCTTTCTTTTCTTCTTTCCTTTCTTTTCTTCCCTTCCTTTCCTTTCTTTCCATCCTTCCATTCCTTCCCTTTCTTTCTTTCATTTTTTCTTTCTTTCCTTCCTTTCCTTCCTTTCCTTCCTTTCCTTCCCTCCTTTCCTCCCTCCCTCCCCCTTCCTTTCATAGACTGGCATCACTCTGGCTAGCCCACAACACCTAAAATAGACAGCAAAGGCGAGGGTGCATTTATTCAACACATTTTAAACAGGTGGGGAAATAGGTTAATTTCCCGCCTTTGTCTCCTGCACACGTTTGAGGGTGGGAGGGTGGGTTGGAGTCAGGAGCAAACCCTGAGCCTCCATTGTCGGAGATCAGTAGTCTACCCTACACACAACTCTAGAGCACAATGCTTGAAACGCAGCTTGCACGGCAAGCTCCCTCCAACCTAATTATATACACAGAAGCACACTCAGGAGAGGCGAAGAAGGCGGTGGCAGGGAAATCAGGAAGAACGGGGTAATAAAAATACACACACACACACACACACACACACAAGAATAAAAGAGATGAAAGAGCTGGGTTGAAAAGGGGAAACCGATTGATCTTGGCTGGTTGGGCTCCAAGAGGTTGGACCTGTCCTTCAAGGTCAGCAAGAAGAGAAGAGGCCCAAAGAAATAGGAAGGCCATCTATCTAAAGCGGCGGTCTCCAACCTGGCAACTTTAAGTCTGGAGGACTTCAACTCTCAGAATTCTTGAATAGAATAGAATAGAATAGAATAGAATAGAATAGAATAGAATAGAATAAAATAGAATAGAATAGAATAGAATAGAATAGAATATGGAATGGAATGGAATGGAATGGAATGGAATGGAATGGAATAGAATAGAATAGAAAATAGAAAATAGAAAATAGAATAGAATAGAAAATAGACTAGACTAGACTAGACTAGAATAGAATAGATAGACTAGAATAGTATAGTATAGTATAGTATAGTATAGTATAGTATAGTATAGTATAGAATAGAATAGAAATTAGAATAGAATAGTATAGAATAGAATAGAATAGAATAGCATAGAGAATAGAGAATAGAGAATAGAATAGACTAGAATAGACTAGAGAATAGACTAGAATAGACTAGAATAGAGAATAGAATAGACTAGAATAGAGAATAGACTAGAAAATAGAATAGAATAGGATAGAAAATAGAATAGAAAATAGAATAGAATAAGGAATAGAATAGAATAGAATAGAATATCAGAGTTGGAAGGGACCTTGGAGGTCTTCTAGCCCAACCCGCTGCCTAGGCAGGAAACCATACACCACGTCAGACAAATGGTTGTCCAACCTCTTCTTAAAAACTCCCAGCGTTGGAGTATTTCCCAACTTCTGGAGGCCAGCAGTTCCACTGATGAATTGTTCTCCCAGTCAGGAAATTTCCTCCTTCGTTCTAAGTTGCTTCTCTCCTGGATGAGTTTCCACCCGTTGCTTCTTGTCCTGCCTTCTGGTGCTTTGGAGAATAGCTTGACTCCCTCTTCTTTGGGGCAGCCCCTGAGATATGGGAACGCTGCTATCACGTCCCCGCTTAATCCTTCTTTTCATTAAGCTAGACACACTCAGCCAGCTTTGTCGTGTAAGAATAGAACGGTATTGCATGAAAGAGGAATCTACCGAAATCAGCTGCCTAAGCAGGCCTCCTCTCCCTGTTTCATGGCTGCCAGACTTCAGAGCAACAGATGAATCTAGATCTTTTCCCCCCCTGCAGAAGAGAATTGCGGTATCGTAGAGTTGGAAGAAAGAGGCACCTCCGAAACAAGACAAGAAGCAATGGGTTCGTCTTCGTCGTGTCTTTATTTTATTTTTATCTTATTTGGTTTGTCAATTGCTTACTAATCAAGGAGAGAAGCAACGTAGAACTAAGACATTTCTTGACCGTGAGAACAATTCATCAGTGGAACCACTTGGCCTCCAGAGGTGATCTGTGGTCCATCGCCAGAGGCTTTTAAGAAGATCTTGGCCACTTGCCTGAACTGGTCTAGGGTCTCTTTCTGGAGCATGGGGTGGACTAGAAGACCTCCAAGGCCCCCTTCCAACTCTCTCATTCTTTTAATACTGCAGCAACACCAGTAATAGCCCCCTGGGGAAAGAGGAAGCGGAAAACCGACAGCGAGGGAAACGGGAAAGAAATTCTCAACCTGTCTGAGAACGAGGCAGAAAAACAGAAGCCTAATTCCCAGGGAAAGAGCCCCCTTGAGAAATTCCGCAGCCAATGTTGGCACGACATTATCTAAAACGCCAACCGAGCCACGAGGACCATTAGTGGCCACAATTTTCCCCTCTGTAGGTGAGTCACATTGTGTTGCTATTTATAAGGAGCAGCCACAGAGTTAATACACATCTATCCGCAAAACAACACACGTCGGCGTTAGAAATTAGTCACTCCTTTCATTGTCGGCTTCAGGACAATATACTTAAGGGCCCAATTGGATCCCTTTTCACAAAGGGGGAGGATTTACCAGGTGGGCCCCCTTATAACAGGAGGGATGGCACAGGCTCCCTGTGGACGATGCCTCCGCCGGGCAGCCTGTTTAGAACAGTCTGAATTTGATGGCAAATCAGCATCTTTCATACTTTGCTTTGGGAAAAGCAAATGGGGAGAAGAAGGAGGGAGGGAGGGAGGGAGAAATAGAGGGTGGGAAGGAAAGGAGGAAACAGGGAGGGAAGGGAGGGGAGGAAGGAAGGAAAGAGAAATAGAGGGAAGGAAGAAGGGAAGGAAGAAATAGAGGGTGGAAATAGAGAGAGGGAGGGAGGGAGGAAGAAAGGAAGGAAGGGGGAAGGAAAGAGGAAGGAAGGAGGAAGGAGAAATAGAGAGTGGGAATAGAGGAAGGAAGGAAGGAAGGAAGGAAGGAAGGAAGAAGGAAGAAGGAAGAAGAAATAGAGGGTAAGAATAGAGAAAGGAAGAAAGGAAGAAGGAAGGAAGGAGAGGAAGGAAGGAAGGAGAAATAGAGGGTGGGAATAGAGGAAGGCAGGAAGGCAGGAAGGCAGGAAGGCAGGAAGGAAGGAAGGAAGGAAGGAAGGAAGGAAGGAAGGAAGAGGATGGAAGGAAGGAAGGAGAAATAGGGTAGGAATAGAGAAAGGAAGGAAGGAGGAAGGAAGGAAGGAGAGGAAGGAAGGAGAAATAGAGGGTGGGAATAGAGGAAGGAAGGAAGGAAGGAGAGGAAGGAAGGAAGGAGAAATAGAGGGTGGGAATAGAGGAAGGAAGGAAGGAAGGAAGGAAGGAAGGAAGGAGAAATAGAGGGTGGGAATAGAGGAAGGAAGGAAGGAAGGAAGGAAGGAAGGAAGGAAGGAGAAATAGAGAGCAGGAATAGAGGAAGGAAGGAAGGAGGAAGGAAGGAAGGAGAAATAGAGGGTGGGAATAGAGAAAGGGAGGAATGAGGGAGGGAGGGAGGAGGAAGGAAGGAAGGAAGGAGAAATAGAGGGTGGAAAGGAAGGGAGGAAGGAGCATACCAGCACTCAAATCCAGAAACCTTTGCCAAATTGGAAGCTTGATGTCTTTCTTTTTTTTCCCTTTTTAATTAATCTGACTTGACTTCAGAGGAAAGAGTCAATTAAGATCCTGTATTTAACACATCTGAGAAATACTGGGAATATAAATCACACGGTTCGAAAGAACTGATGTTTGCTTTAGGCTCCGCGCCATGGTCACTGCAATCACTATGGCAACAGCTGGGAGAGAGGCCTGTCACAAAAGCAAAAGGAGAAACTGAATCAATGTCGGGAGTGGAAAAGCTGCTGGGGGAACAGAACGGGGGTGGGGTGTGGAGAAGTTTGGGGGGGTTGCAGAACTGGGACGCTTCCCACCGCCTCCAGCAGAGGGCGCCAGGCCGGAGGCTGCGCCCCGAGAACATCAAAAGGGGAAAATGCTGGAGGGGACAGTTCAGAAAATAAACTCTTGCCCTGTTCTTGCCCTGGATCACGTCGTCCCTCCTCTCTGGCTTCGGGGCTCCTTTGAATGTCACTGCCTTTTGCTGGGGACCTTCAGGCCTGGAGCCTCAGCCCCCCCACCCGCCCCTCCAGGAGGGTGCAGGCGGCTGGGCAGAAGGAGGCTAAGCCCGCTAGGTTCATCTGGGCACCCGATGGGTTGCTTCCCTTCTTCAGCGGAGTCGAGCAGGGGGCTTCCACTGAGAGCGCCAAGGCTCCGGGCCCAGGGGGATGGGGGAAGAGGGGCCTTGTGGGTGGGGTCCCTGGGCTTCTAAGCCAGAGGAGGAGGAGGAAGAGGAGGAGGAAGGGATGGGGAGCAACTCTCTTGCCTTCGAGGGGGAGGGAAAAACATCTCCCTTCCTGAAATTTCCCCCCCGAGTTCTGCTAAATGCTTGGAAACAAGATGGGAGTTGAAATCAGAGAGCCGGCTTAGATTCTTATCGGGATTTTTGATCGACCTATTTTTTTTGGAAGGAAGGAGAAGGAGAAGGAGGGAGGAAAGAAGGGGGAGGAAAGAAGGAGAAGGGGGTAAGGAGGAAGAAAGGAAGAGAAGGAAGGAAAGAAGGAAGGGGAAGGAAAGGAAGGAGGAGGAAGAAAGAGTAGGAAGAGGAAGGAAGGAAGGAAGCGAAGGAAGGAAGGAAGGAAGGAAGGAGAATGAGGAAGAAGGAAGGAGACGAGGGAAGAAGGAAGGAGAAGGAAGGAAGGAGGAGAGGAAGGAAGAGAAGGAAGAGGATGGAAGGAAGGAAGGAAGGAAGGAAGGAAGGATGGAAGGAAGGAAGGAGAATGAGGGAAGAAGGAAGGAGAAGGAAGGAAAGAAGGAAGGGAAGGAAGGAAGGAGGAGAGGAAGGAAGAGCAGGAAGGAGGATGAAGGAAGGAAGGAGAAGGAAGGGGAAAGAAGGAAGGAGGAGGAAGAAAGAGAAGGAAGAGGATGGAAGGAAGGAAGGAAGGAAGGAAGGAAGGAAGGAAGGAAGGAGAAGGAGGAAGGAAGGAAGGAGAAGGAGGGAAGAAGGAAGGAGAAGGAGGGAGGAAGGAAGGAGAAGGAAGAAAAGAAGGAAAGGGAAGGAAGGCAGGCAGGAAAGAAGACAAGGAAAGAAGGAAGGGGAAGGAGAGGGAGGGAGGGAGGAAGGAAGGAAGGATGGAAAGAAGGGAGGAAGGAACCAAGGAAATAAAGGAGAGAAAGGGAGAAATGGAGGAAGGAAGGAAGGAAGGAAGGAAAGAATGGAGAGAGGGGGGAAAGGGGAGTGAGAGCGGGGAAGGGCAGGAGAGAGAAAAGAAGGGAATGGCAGAATATCTGAATAACAGAATTGGAAGAGACCTTGTAGGAAGAGACCAAGCAGGAGAACCTACGACATTTCAGACAAATGGCTGTCCGGTCTCTTTCTAAACGCCTCCAGTGACGGAGCACCCACAGCTTCCAAAGGGAGGGAGGGAGGGAGGGAGGGAGGGAGGGGAGGATAGAAAGGAGAAAGAACTACAATTTCCCAGGATATCTGGCTGTAAGGCCTCAAGTTGGGGAAAACACGACTCATTTACCTCTTGAATTCCCCGCTTAACCTTACTTAAGTTCCTTCTACCGTTTTGCGAAGTGGCCCAGCATCCATTTTAGGAAAAGGGAGAACCAAAGAAGAAAAATGGATGCCACTCTTTTCCATATTTGACCTTTCCTCCTCTTGGATCTAACCTTGCCTTTGCCCTATTTCATTTTTCCTCCTGTTCCTCCTCTGCTTTTACTACCTTTCCATCTGTTTTCCCTACCCTATAATGTCCGAAATCTTGGAGAAGATCGACCAAGGGAAGAACGCCTCCTCCTCTTCCTCCTCCTCCTCCTCCTCCTTCTTGTCTTCTCTTAATGACCAACATCTTTGACAGGTTGGCTGCTGGAGAATCGTCAGGCCAAAGAGTTGAGAAATATTTTTTTGAAATGTGGGGCATAAATTGCGACTCTCTCTCCCCCCACCAGGTACGTCTGCTGTGATCAGCTTGTCACAATTTCTTCCTGGGTTTTGCCAAGAAGACTTTGGTTTCCTGGAGGAAGACATTTGTCAAAAGACAGAGAGAGATGTCCCCTTAGTGGTATCAAAGAAAAATACACATCACACGGGGAAAAGGGAGGCTGTTGGGCTGTCATAAAATGGGAGGTGTCCGCTGTAGACCTCAGGACGGGATAATTGTGACCACGAAAAGAGCAGAAAAGGATGTGTTCTCTGGAACACTTGCTCAAACGCAACGACACCAAAAACGGGGAGAAAATGACACGGAAGAAGCAAGGATCTCCTAAATTGTGCTACATGTTTATAGACATAGATGTAGCAGTGTTCCAATATCTAAGAGGCCGCCACGGAGAAAAGAGGGTCTACCTATTGTCCAAAACATCTCAAAGCAGGACAAGAAACCACGGATGGAAATAAATCAAGAATTAATCAAGAAGCAACCTGAAACTAAGGAGAGATATCCTGACAGAACAATTAACCAGTGGAACAACTTGCCTTCAGAAGTTCTGAATGCTCCAACACTGGAGGTTTTTAAGAAGAGATTGGACAACCATTCGTCTGCAATGGCAGAATGTTTCCTGCCTAAGCAGGGGGTTGATCTAGAAGACCTCCAAGGTCCCTTCCAACTCTGTTATTCTATTAAACCATATGACCTTTTTTTAGACACACTTGGATCGTAACCATCTTTTTTTTAAAAAAATGTTCTGCTAGAATTATTCAATAAACCAAAATTATGAAAATTTAAGAAGAAAAATGAAAAAAACCAAAAAAACCACCATAGAATCTTCATTCTTTGTTCTTCATTCTACTCCCTAATTGCCATCTTGTTCTTTCCCGTTTCTCTTTCACTCTTTTAAATCGCCAAATCAATTCCATCTTTCTGTGTTCAATGAATAATCCATATAAGGTTTCCAATCTTTCTTTTTTTAATTTATCTTTTTTTTTTTCCTCTGACCAAACTGGTCAGCTCTGCTATTTCTGCGAGCTCCATCAATTTTATAATCCAATCTTCTGTAGTGGGTATTTCATTATCCTTCCATCTTGGTGTGTACAATAACCATTTTGCCTCAGATGGCAACCATGTGTTACTGAATTTATAATGTATTTACTTAGTGGATGGCATAACAGACAGGGCCTAGCAATATATGTTAATGTTTCACTTAGATGAACAACAAAATATAAATGTTAAAAAGACCCAAGTTCAAAGGCCAATGTCTAGGCCATCTATCCATTGATGCGCAGCATCATTTATATTTTAAAAAAATATCAAAAACTGGACCTCAACTTAGAGCCAGTTACTGATAATGAAGAATTTATTAGAAATCTGAACTCATTGGTAGCCTCACAATGCAACAAACAAAGACATGCCTTTAATTTTGCAGCTACTAAGATTGTCGGACAAGCAGGTACAAAAACAGCCAGGTAAGAGATTGAAGCCTGGGAAACATCCATCAACAGGAGTCCTGATTTACCGCCGGCACATCAATTACTTAGGAAGCAAAGGGCTTGGCAGCACAAGGAAACAACAGCTTACTAGCCAATCATCAATACCCCAATCAACAACTAAAAAGCTGTACACAGCACAAGCACTGTATAAATACCACACACTGAATAACCGAAAGCATGCGCTCTGCTAGAGAGGAATTCCCTGAGGATCGCCTCCAGCCCGAGTCCAAATGAGTTCAGAAGACTAAATCTCTGGTCCCACTGACCGACCCAGAGTGGATCCTGCAACGTTATCCTGGGATAGATACGTACACCTTTATTCGCTATTAGAAACCTGCTTGATTAGATCATCTTGATGAGCCATGGTGGCGCAGTGGTTAGAGTGTTGCACTGCAGGCTACTTCTGCTGATTGCCAGCTGCCTGCAATTTGGTAGTTTGAATCTCACTGGCTCAAGGTTGACTCAGCCTTCCACCCTTCTGAGGTGGGTAAAAGGAGGACCCAGATTGTTGGGGGCAAGAGGCTGACTCTGTAAACCACTTAGAGAGGGGCTGTAAAGCATTATAAAGTGGTATATAAATCTAAGTGCTATTGCTATTGCTATTCCTTCCTTCCTTCCTTCCTTCCTTCCTTCCTTCCTTCCTTCCTTCCTTCCTTCCTTCCTTCCTTCCTTCCTTCCTTCCTTCCTTCACTCCCTCCCAGTGATTAGAATGCAGTATTGCAGGCTAACTCTGTCCACAGCCTGGAGTTCAATCCTGACCAGGCTCAAGGTTGACTCGGCTTTCCATCCTTCTGGGGTGGGTAAAATGAGGACCCAGGTTGTTGAGGCAAAGATGCTGACTCTATAAACTGCTTAGAGAGGGCTGTAAAGCACCGTAAAGTGGTATATAAGTGCTATTGCTATTGGTATTCCTTCCTTCCTTCCTTCCTTCCCTCCCAGTGGTTAGAATGCAGTATTGCAGGCTAATTCTGCCAACTGCCAGCAGTTTGATCCTGACCAGGCTCAAGGTGGACTCAGCCTTCCATCTTTCCAAGGTGAGCAAAATGAGGACCCAGATTGTTGGGGGCGAATATGCTGACTCTCTTAGCGAGGGCTAAGAAAGCACTGTGAAGCAGCATATAAGTCTCAGTGCTTTTGCTATCTTTGAATGCTGTGGACTGGAGGTTTATCATTCATGTCATGGGCTGGGAAGAGGACTTGGGTGGGGGAGATGTTTTTGGTGGAAGGCTTGTGTTTTGTTCTCATAACAAGTACTAAGGAGAATAATAACACCCTGGTTAGGTGTGCCTCTTGGTCAATAATTCATTTCCAGCCGTGCTGATCTGCTGGCTTTTATCTCAACCGCCATAAAGTGATGAGGATGTGATAGAAGTTGTTTAGAAGTTATTAAGCCATGGAGACAAAGTTTTATCCTAATAAGTACAGAGGCTTTCTAAAATAGAAATTGATGGGGACAGGGGAAAGAAAAAACAGGCAAGGGCAGGGAATGGATCCTGGTGGCAAAGAGGATAAATTAATCACCAGAAGGAACACCAGATTAATATTAATGAGCTTTCCATTCTGAAGTTGAATGTCAGTGTTCAAAGTGACCCTGGGCTGGAGGAGAATTGAAGGAGAACAAGGGATAAGAGATTAGATTGCAGGCAGAAGCCATTCATAATGCAGGAAAGGCCGGGCTAGGAATGAAAAGCTGAAGGGATGCTACAGTCCTTCCTCTGAAGGGGCTGCCCCAAAGAAGAGAGCATCAATCTGTTCCCCAAGGCAGGGCAAGAAGCAACGGATGGAAACTCATCAAGGAGAGAAGCAACCAAGAACTAAGCAGAAATTTGGAATTGGGTATGTCTAGTCTAGAAGGACTAGGGGTGACATGATAGCGGTCTTCTAATATCTCAGGGGTTGCCACAAAGAAGAGGGGGTCAAGCTATTCTCCAAAGCATTTGAAGGCAGGACAAGAAGCAATGGATGGAAATTAATCAAGGAGAGAAGCAACCTGGAACTAAGAAGAAATTTCCTAACAGTTAGACCAATTAATCAGTGGGACAGTTTGCCTCCAGAAGTTGTGGATGCTCCATCACTGGAGGTTTTTAAGAAGAGATTGGACAATCATTTGTCTGAAACAGTACAGGATTTCCTGCTTGAGATGAGGGTTGGACTAGAAGACCTCCAAGGTCCCTTCCAACTCCATTATTCTGAGTTCCAAGTAGAGGTCCATGGTCTTTGGTTTCCATGGATTGGTATCCTGATCTATCAGTTGAAGCCGACCAAGTGTCTATGTCAGCATTCCAACTAAGGAACTCTAAACCCATAAACTCCGAGACAAGCATTTCCTCAAAGTTTCATTTTATTAGATTTGTCATATTGGCACTTCTGGGAAAGCCTGAATCTGAGAATTCTGGGTTCTGGATCCATCCCCTGAATCCACCAGTCCATCACACGGACCAATCAAAATATCGTCCCAACTGGAGACATTCATCCAAACACTCCCCTCCAGGTGCAGGGCTACAACATGTCCTTGATTCTCTGAGAAAGAATGTTGTTGGGTCTAATCTTCCCCCTCTCTATGAAATTCCCCCCTCCCAAATTCCCAGGCGCTGAATGGGGCAGCCTCGAAGCTTCAAAGCAAAAAATAGCTTCCAAGGCTCTACCATCTATCCATCTCAACCCAGACTTTTGTAGAACAGCTACATGAGCCTTTGGTATTCCAGACTCTGAAGGAGTGTGGTAACACCTAACACAAAAAAATCTAACATTTTTGCTTTTTTTTTTCCATAATATCTGTTGGTCTGAAAAAGGGCTACCAGGTCCCTTCCGCCCTCCTGAATCCAGGATAGGAGGGACAACCGCCCTTTTCCTCTGCTACATCCAGGATCTGAATTCCAAAATGCATTGCCTATGAAACTAGAATCTGCATTTATTTTCCCACGCCGCCATTGTTTCCCCGCACTTCAGGCGGAAGGCAAGCGACGGTTGTCTTCCCTTCGGTTGATGTGAAGTGCTGAGAAGAAGAAGAAGCGAAAATCGCTGCCTTGAGCCAATGCAGGCTTTGCAGCAGCAAAAAAATCCCCTTACTTTCATGCCATTAAAACAAAACAAAAAAGAGGAAGGGTGGAGAAACAAATCCAGTGGACAGATGCTTTCCACAGCACCGGTCTATTGCTGAAGGGAAGGAGGAAACGTAACAAAAGCTTTTCAGTTTAACACCTGTTCCTTTTCTCTGGGGGTACTAAGAGGCAGCTGCAAAACCAGCCAGTTAGCTCTTCCCTTACAGGGCCCGAAGCACAGATGCTCGGAGGATCAGCAGCACCCGAAAAGGAAACTTAGTTTTGGAGATGTCTATGGAGATGCTCGGTCAACCAGACCCTTGATTGTCCCAAAGATACTTTTTCAAGAGGCAGCCTTCTGTTCAGCCTTCCTTTGACAGAATAGCTCCAGAGAGGCCTGTTTTGGAATGCCAAGTTTGGAAATGTGGCTCTTTTTATGGACATCTTCCTCTCTAATCACTTATTTTTCTACGGAATGGACACGAGAGGACTCTGTTCAGGTTTCTGACAAACCTCACAGATCCAGCTACAAATTGGTTTTACACACACACACACACTATATTTTCTTTTACCTTCCTACTCTCTGGGCGTTGGGTAGGGGGTGCATTTGACTTGCTGCTCTGACCCACAAGAATTTAATCTGCAGAGACGTTTTATGTTTCAGTACCATGGACAGCTCAACTTGTGGGACAAAATAATGTCTGTGGGACAGATTTAACAGAATGACAGAGTTGGAAGGGACCTTGGAGGTCATCTAGTCCAACCCCCTGCTCAGGCAGGAGATCCTAGGCCATTTCAGACAAATGGTTGTCCAATCTCTTCTCCAAAAACCTCCAGTGTTGGAGCATTTATAACTTCTGGAGGCACATTGTTCCACCGATCAATTGTTCTCACTGTCAGGAAATTCCTCCTTAGTTGTCGGTTGCTTCTCTCCTTGATTAGAGGAAGTGATGTGACACCACTATCTCCTGCTTACAGTTCCAAGAAGGTCACACACTTGTTTGCACCATCCAGGTGACCCCAGGACACAGATAAACCTCCAAGGGGCCTCAACGACTCTCTAAAAGAACGCAAATGACCAGCTGTCTACAAGAAATATAAATCCTTCCATTCCCCACCAACCAGTCAGAACTTGAGAAGCTTCCTGGATGAGAAGCAAAATGTCTTCAACAAGAAAGTCCAGTTGTGTCTTTAAAAAGCACCTTTGGACTAGCTTTGGAGAGATTTCCAGCTCATCACAACAGAAGCATCATAAACCAATCCCGTCATAGGAAGGGCACATCCTGTTTCAAACCAGGACAGGTAATATGTGCTATGGTTTCCCCAGTTTCTGCAGAGGTGAGCCAGATGTGGCAATCCTGTTTTTCCTGCTGAGGATGGCCAGTATGGGGGAGAACCTTGGTGTTATCACCTGTAACCTTGGAGAATTAAATTGTCCACCCCAATCTGGACTGTGGATCACGTACTTTACAAAGCAGCCAAGATTCATGGCTCTTGTTAATGGATAGCGAGTTTGCTCCCTGCTCTAAACCCCCTTCCAAGATTGAATTTACACTTGGAGGCCAATGAACAAGCTGTCAGCAACCCTGGAGGTAATTTACGAGCCGGGGTTGATCCTTACTGGCACCAGGGACCCAAAGCAGCCTTGCTGGGAATAAATATTGCAGCTCATTCCCACATCCTTGCTGACAGGTTTCACTCCAGCTTTCAGTTTCCTCCCAAGGAGACAGCAAATGTCCTTTCATATCCTTCGGGGTGGACATTTATTTATTTATTTGATTTGTCAATCGCTTACAAGAGAATAGGTATAAGTATATACATAGTTATGAATACATAAAATGGGTACATATAAGAAAAATAAAAGAAACAATAGGACAGGGACAGTAGGCACGTTGGTGCGCTTATGCACGCCCCCTACAGACCTCTTAGGAAAGGGGTGAGGTCAATAGTAGACAGTCTAAGGATAAAGTTTTTGGGGTTTGGGGAAGAAACCACAGAGTCAGGTAGAGTATTCCAGACCTTGACCACTCTGTTGCTGAAGTCGTATTTCCTACAATCAAGTCTGGTGCGGTTTACCTTGAGTTTGTATCTGTTGTGTGTCCCATTTCCTTGGTTGAAAACAAGCCATAAGAAGCCACAAGGGGAAAAATAATAATAATACATGCTTTTTTCCCCCAAGGCTACCATCCCTTTGCAAGAAATATACACACAGCCAACCCTCCACAATTGAGCCCAAAATTTCTGTTGCTAAACGAGACAGTTCTTAAGTGAGCTTTGTTCCGTTTGACGACCTTTCTTGCCACAGCGAATCCCTGCAGCTGTTTAAGTTAGTCACACGGTTGTTAACTGAATCTGATTTCCCCGTTGACTTTGCTTGTCTCACACAACTCTTGGACAGTGCATCCGTCGTAAATACGAGTCAATTGCAAAGTGCCTGAGTTTTGATCTCGTGAGCACGGGGATGCTGCAATGGTCATAAGCGTGAACAGCGATCCTAAGTCACTTTTTTTCAGAGCCGTTGTAACTTCAAACAGGTCACTAAATGTCGTAAGTTGAGGGCTACCTGTATTGGAAACCAATGCATCAAAACCTCCATTTATACGTGTCAGGGTTCCGGTGATTGCCCTAATTAAATCATGAGCCTTGAGCCAAGCTTCAAAAGAATTATGAAGAGCAACATGTCCAGCACTAACCTGTATGAACCCAACTCTGAGACACGTAATTTATTATCACCTATGACCCTGTTTCCCCACCCCCACCCCACTGGGTGTGTCATAAATCAGATTCTCCAATTGAAACACATTCACAGGCTGGGTGTCATCAATCACATTCTCCAACGAAGGATTTTCAAGGGCAGAAGATCCAGTAGCCTAGGCTATAATCTTTATAAGATAAGTGTGGAATGTGGTTCTGGCCTTCATCTACCGCACTGCTCCCTCAGGCCTTTCCTTCTCCCTCGCCTCCGTCTTATGGCAACTTGGAAACAGGCATAGGAATGATTTACGAGTTGGCAATAGGAATGTCTATGTATAAAATGAGGAATACTAAGAGTAATTATTTTACAACACGTATGCCAGGAGCGCCAAGAACAACAATGTGCATTGACGAAAGTTGCAAATGATGACATATATAGCATTTCTTCATACATATGTGTGTGTGTGTGTGTGTGTGTGTGTGTGTGTGTGTGTGTGTGTGTAATTTTGGGGATCAAAGTTCAAAGTCCTCCAGATCTTAAATTTTATACTTTTTGAACTAATTGAACAATTTAACCTAAGAAATGTTACTGGCTATTGGGCTTGTATATATAGTATCACTGATACCGCCATGTTATACTGCACCGTATTACTGTTGACATAGTTTTAATATCAAAATGATAATTTTGTACTATTAGATCTAATGGCATTCTCATTTAAGAATCTTCTATTTATAATTCTGGTGTGTGGCTGTTTTCCCCTCGTTTTATATCTTTAGCATTTAGGTGACACACTTGAGCAATGCATTACGTTACACTGCAGTGTCCGCCATCAATTTTAACAACCTCATGATCTCGTAGCAATGGTGGAAAAAATCTGAGTTTTAGCTATTTTTCGCAACATATAGGCTGGGCTCTTCAGATTGGGCGGGTTGGAAAATTGTCATCTTCTGATGTTGTTTTATGCCGCTCCCTGACTATTTTAAGATTGATTGATGGGACTTCCTGATCTTATGGAGAGTCACAGAAACCTGTTGGGTGATACAAAGACTTTTTTTTTTCAATTTGCCTTTAAAAAAAAAAAAAGTCTACATTTGGGAGATGTTAAAAGTGGAGGTTAATGGAGAATAGCTTTGGGAGGTGCATCACAGTCAAGCCTTTGTTTAAATCCTCACCAAGATCTCAAAACAGACCCAAACTATACCTCCAAAATGAGACCAATTGGCCACCAAATTTTGGAGTGGTTGACAGATAAGCAATAGCGCTTTAAGACTTATATACAGCTTCATAGTGCTTTACCCCTCTCTAAGTGGTTTACAGAGTCAGCATATTGCTCCCCCAACAATCTGGGCCCCCATTTTATCAACTTTGGAAGGATGGAAGGCTGAGTCAACCTTAAGTTGGACAGGATCAAACTGCTGGCAGTGGGCAGAGTTTTCCTGCAATACTGCATTCTAAGCACTGTGCCATCACAGCCCTTCTCTCCTTTCTTTCTTTCTTCTTTCTTTCTTTCTTTCTTTCTTTCTTTCTTTCTTTCTTCCTTCCTTCCTTCCTTCCTTCCTTCCTTCCGTCCTTCCTTCCTTTACTGGGTCCCTCTCTCTCTCTCTCCCTCCCTCCTCCCCTTCCCATTTAGCAATAGCACTTATATTTATACACTGCTTCACAGGGCTTTCCAGCCTTCTCTAAGCAGTTTACCGAGCCAGCCTCTTGCCCCAACAATCTGGGTCCTCATTTTACCAACCTCAGAAGGACAGAAGGCTGAGTCAACCTTGAGCGGTCAGGATTGAACTACCTGCAGTGGGCAGAGTTTCCTGCAATACTGCATTCTAAGTCTGTGCCATCACCTTCCTTCCTTCCTCCCTTTCCTCCCTCCCTCCCTCCCTCCTCCTTCTCCCTTTCCCACTTAGCAATAGCACTTAGATTTATACACCACTTCACAATGCTTTACAGCCCACTCTAAGCAGTTTACAGAGTCAGCCTCTTGCCCCCAACAACCTGGGTCCTCATTGGACCCACCTCGGAAGAATGGAAGGCTGGTTTAATCTTGAGCCTGGTGAGATTTGAACTGCCAAATTGCAGGCAGCCAGCAGTCAGCAGAAGTAGCCTGCAGTGCTGCACTCTAACCACTGCGCCACTGTGACGGCTCTCAAAATGAAGAGAATCTTAAAGGAAGAGAAGGAGGTTGGTGAAGCAAGAAGCAGGATGGAGGTGAATAGAAGACTTCCAAGGTCCCTTCCAACTCTCTTATAGGACAAGGGAAGGGAAGAGAACCAAGGATAAGAGTGTCTTCTCCTCTGTTCCATACCCTGTATTCAGGAAGGAGAGATCATGCTAGTAGAACTTCTTTAGAACACCTTACAAAAGATCTCAGATCAAAATCAATCAACCATCCATCTCAGTTGGGCCTCAAAAGCTGAGCATCTACAGGAGAACGAGAGAATGACTCCAAGGGAGATATGAATCCAGCAACACATCAGCAAGCTGCTCAAATGGAGCACCTGGAACTCTACAAATCCTTGCCAGAGGGGAGGTTTACAAACCTGGAAGTTGCACAACTCCGCCTTCAATGAATAATTTGTGGGTTTAAGGGGAATATATGGAACAGCAGCAACCGGATGCGGTGGGAGTTTAGCTGGTTTCTTTAATTATTCTTAAAGGGGTTTGAAAAGTGATTTTTAAATGTCTTTTAATGTGCAGCAGGTGGAGGAAAGATAGCAGCCAATGCATGTAATAAGGAGCATCTGCAGAGGGAGAGATAAATATCCAGATGTTGGCTGCAATTGCATGATCCTTGCAGGTAAAAAAAAAAGAGGCCGAGTTTCATTTGCACAGCTAAAGACATTATCTTGACCCCCTTACTTGCCCTCTTCTCATTAACATGCACATAATCAGCAAAGGGGGTCACAGAACAAGTCTTAGTTTTCATGGATGAGACTTCTGGAAAGCATCGGCTACATTTGGCAGTCATGACTAACCACAGTTGGTCAACCATAGGATCGGTCCCTTTCCCCCTGAACCTGCAAGTTCGGAACAGCAGCTACAAAGAGACCAGAAGCTCAAATTGTGAAGACACACAAGCTAACTTCATGAACCACAGTGCTGGGTGGGGGTTGTCTCCAGCACACCAAGGTTTCAGTGAACCATGGTTTCTGGCAGAGGATCCTAATTTCAGTTGGCTTGAAGATCAACCCTGGCTTTAGAAGCTTCATCGAAGACTGCATCCCCAAAACAGGCAGAACTAATGCCAATTTTCTGGGAAGATTTTAGGATTTGTAAGAGGTGAAGAGGGAGTCTTAAACATCTGCGTCAAAAGGAATTAAGCCAGAATGTCCAACCGTGGCAACTTTAAGACTTGCAGACTTCAACTCCCAGAATTCCCCAGCCAGTACGGCTGGCTGAAGAATTCTGAGAGTTTTGAAGTTCACCAGTCTTAAAATTGTGGTCCACAAGTTTTTAAGTTGACAAAGTTAGACACCCCTGCGTTAAACTGTCTCTGGGGGAACCAGACATATTTGAGAAAATATGTGAAGATGACACCTTGTGAAGATGGCATCTGAGATGCTGACAAGTTGAACCCGTACTAGCCCATTTTTAAAAGAGCCCAGACATGAATTCTCAGCAAGGAAAGGATTTCTGTGTAACCAGGCAACCAACCAACCAAACATCTATTCCGTCTACCTGCTTTTAACCTGTTGCTACAAGAAATCCCGGAATAATTGAATTGCTGAATCATGGTGAAGCTAAACTTGGCTTGTTTCACTTGAGGCCTTCCCTCCTTGTCACACAAGCAGCTTTTGGTAGCAAACAGAAGAAGCGAGGACGGCTGTTCCTTTTTTCAGGCTGGAATTGAAACGATAACATGTAGAGCAGTTTCCCTCAACCTGGTCAAGTTGAAGATGCGTGGACTTCAACTCCCAGAATTCGCTCGCTAGCCATGGAGTTGAAGTCCACGCATCTTCAACTTGACCAGGTTGAGGGAAACTGCTCTAGATGGTCACCACACTTGTGATAGCAGCGTTCCAATATTTGAGGGGCTGCCCTGTGAGAATCAAAGATAGAGCTTATTGATTTATTAGATTCAATAAGCCCTATGGATGATAGGAGGCCCCAGAAGAAAGAGACACAAACCAAAGTTTTCAGCTAGAACCGTTTGTAATCCTGCTGAGCCGTTGCTAACTGTGAAAATATATTTTTTGCAAAATAGGCACTTGGATGGATAAATTTAAAACAGGAAGAATGAAACTGCTGGAAATGAAGAACTGAAAGTAATATACACAAGTGTTTAAGGAAAATGATAATTAGTGAAGTTGTGAAGCATGTATGTGGTTAGAAGAAAAGTATAAAGGATAGGATTGGAGATCAGCTCCCTGAGCAGGGGTTGGACTAGAAGACCTCCAAGGTCCCTTCTAACTCTGTTATTCTCCTGGGAAATGTGTCAGCTATAACAAGTAATTCTTTGAAGAAATGGTAGAATTATCACCATGCCCACATGTGCAAGGGAAGTGTGATGTCCCATGCATCATGATGTCACCCCACAAATGAGATAACCTCTGGAGTCTATGCGAGATTGCATGCAATGTCAGGTGTCCAACAAAGTTATCCCTCTCCTTTGCATGATGATGTCATAATTTGCTTCATGGGCAGGATGATCTCATGGGGTACATGAAGTCATCAAAGTCCTTATTAAATCCATGTATTATTGAATAGAGCAAGGGTCTTCAGACTTGGCAGCTTTAAGACTTGTGGACTTCAACCCCCAGAATTCTTGAGCTAACATGACTGGAGGAGGAATTCTGGGAGTTGAAGTCCACAAGTCTTAAAGCTGTCAAGTTTGAAGACCCCTGATTTATCACCTATCAATCCATCATATCTCTCTCTCCCTCTCCCTCTCTCTCTCTCTCTCTCTCTCTCATCTATCTATCATCTATCACAAGGGTCTGCAAACTTGGCAAGTTTAAGACTTGTGGACTTCAACTCCCAGAATTCCTGAGCTAACATGACTGGAGGAGGAATTCTGGGAGTTGAAGTCCAAAAGTCTTAAAGCTGTCAAGTTGGAAGACCCCCGATCTATCATCTATCAATCTATCAATCTATCATCTCTCTCCCTCTCTCTCTCTCTCTCTCTTGAACATGGGAAGGCTGCAAACATCGTAACTGTGAAAAAAACGGTCCTCCTAACCAACATTTTTTCAGTGCCGTTGTAACATGGAACAGTCACTAAACAAAGTGTTGTAAGTCGAGGACTCTGAACAACAGCAGTTCATTTTAGGTAGCTGTGTCTTTCAGTTTTGAGTTGCTTCTTCTGTCTGGCTGAAGCTCTTATCATGACAAGGCCTCCAGTGAATATTGTTCCACTTAATAGTTAGATTTCCTATTGATTTTTTAAAAGTGTGTTGTAAAGTGATATGTACCCTGCCAATTGGCATGCACTGGGGGACTTTGGCAGAAGGAGGACATGGAGGAGGAGAAGGAGAAGGAGGAGGAGGAGGAGGAGGAGAAAGGAGGAGGAGGAGGAGAAAAACAATAAGAAGGAAGAGGAGGAGGAGGAGGAGGAGGAGAAGAGGAGAACAACAACAGCAGGAGGAAGAGAAGGAGGAGGAGGAGGAGGAGAAAAAGAAGAAGAAGAAGAAGAAGAAGAAGAAGAAGAAGAGGAGGAGGAGGAAGAGGAGGAGGAGGAGGCGGAGGAGGAGGAGGAGGAAAAGTAGGTGAGGAGAAAGAGTTGGACCTTGCTAGTACTTGCTAGTACTTGCCAAGTACATGTATACATCCGAACTAGACTGTTGTTTCTCTGTGTCCTAAAATATATGTGGATATATGCATAATTTTTGGGTCATGTTTATGTAGTGTATAGTGGAAGTGGTGTCCCTTTGAGAGCTGAAGACAACAAAATGTCATTTTAACGTATGCCAATTAGTGTACATTCAGTGTGACAATGAGGTTATCCTAACCTGAAGGAAAAATCTCCCATTGCCTAAAAACTAAACCGAGAAGCTGAAAAGAGAAGGTCCCCATGAAGAAAAACAGCCGCGAATCCACTTTTAGGTTGTTGCTAGGAAAACAACATATTTTGGGAGTCATTAGGGATCAGACCTGACTCCAAGAAGTCTATGGTTTTACTCTGAAAGGCAGGCCAGAAATCTATTTCATAGTGGTAACTAATAAATATTAACTTGTACTGACTTTTATTAAAAATAAATAAATAAACTACAACAAATAAGGAAAGAAGAGGGTCGGGAAGTTTAGTAAGGAAGTGGTAGCATATTTTACAACTCGGGTCCTAAATTAGAAAAAGAGAAGGGAAAATGTCTACCTAGATAGATATTATAGATAGATTAAGGTTCCAGGAACTCATGCGGGCCCTAAGAATGACATGTATGTGACTCTCCAAAAGCTGCTTCCAATTGAGATTTTTTTAAATGAAAGAAGGAGAAATCTTAATGCCCAGAGGAAAAGCATAAGGTCCCCATCTATCCACTGACTTCTGGATTGGATTAAAAAAAAACACGGATCCAATTTGATTCAATTCCATTTGACCATTTGACATCGGTGTCCAAACTGGTTTAAGAGCACCTGATTTGCTGGGAGCCTGCTGTTGAATTTAGTAGAGAAAATTAATTTCGTAGCTCAGCAGAATCACCTTGCAATCAAATCTCCCAGCCGAAGTTCAGCATAACTGTTGCCGTTGTAATCCTGGATATCCATCAAATTATGACTTTGGGTTGGGTTGGCCTTGACTCATCCCAGAGGTTTATCCTCCTGACCTCTCCTACTTGGAGGATCGTGAGGCCAGGACACCAGCTCAAAGGGTTAGAGTGACTTTTGGACATTTGAAGGCTGTACATCCCTGGATTATTATCTCTCCCTTCCTCCCTCCTCCCTGCCTCCCTCCCTCTATCCATCCAGCGGGCTTTTTTTTGTGAATAGAGGCTGAACTGAGAATCCCAAAGACGACAAAACAGCACAAAGCTGTCAAGACTCCTTGAAGATCCCTGATCGAGGTAGACATTTTCCCTTTCCTTTTTGTAAACTTGGACCCTCAAGTTGTAAAATATGTTACTACCCCTTTGCTCACCACTCGTTCAGCCTCAGCCAATATCTACTGGTTAATTTTTTTTTTAAAGTTTCTCCCACTCACTCCAAATGGAGTTCAGCATTAGAAGGAATTGATGGGCATATTGTGCAGGTCAAGGGTCTTCAAACTTGGCAAGCTTAAGACTTGTGGACTTCAACTCCCAGAATTCCTCCTCCAGTCATTTTAACTCAGGAATTCTGGGAGTTGAAGTCCACAAGTCTTAAACTTGCCA
Organism: Pseudonaja textilis; assembly: GCF_049901715.1. NCBI lineage: Eukaryota > Metazoa > Chordata > Lepidosauria > Squamata > Elapidae > Pseudonaja > Pseudonaja textilis. The sequence goes on from NC_142002.1 coordinate 17,177,437, forward strand.
GGTTTGAAGACCCTTGACCTGGAGAGATACCATATATCAAGGGTTTTCAAACTTGGCAAGTTTAAGACTTGTGGACTTCAACTCCCAGAATTCCTCCTCCAGTCATGTTAACTCAGGAATTCTGGGAGTTGAAGTCCACAAGTCTTAAACTTGCCAGGTTTGAAGACCCTTGACCTGGAGAGATACCATATATCAAGGGTCTTCAAACTTGGCAAGTTTAAGACTTGTGGACTTCAACTCCCAGAATTCCTCCTCCAGTCATGTTAACTCAGGAATTCTGGGAGTTGAAGTCCACAAGTCTTAAACTTGCCAAGTTTGAAGACCCTTGACCTGGAGAGATACCATCTATCAAGGGTCTTCAAACTTGGCAAGTTTAAGACTTGTGGACTTCAACCCCCAGAATTCTTGAGCTAGCATGACTGGAGGAGGAATTCTGGGAGTTGAAGTCCACAAGTCTTAAAGCGGATAGGTTTGAAGACCCCTGCTATACATAGATAAAAGGCTCCAGGAACTTATATGGGCTAACTCTCCAGGGACAACTCTCCAGGGACAACTCTCCATGGGACAAGAGTTACACTAATATCAAAGAAATAGTGGAATAGAATAATTAAAGAAAGGATGTCAAAGGAGGGACAAAAAGAAAAGAGAATGACAAGAATTATAATTTTGTAATCATTTTAAACAATTAGATTGAATTGTTGAATTGATCTGCAGTCAGTTGTCCCATGGTGAGTTGACCATGGTGAGTTGGCCTGTGGTGAGTTGGCCATGACGAATTGACCATGGAGAGTTGGTTATGGCAAGCAAAGGCCCCCTGTTCTTTTTGGGGTGGTAGATGTGCTTTTGGAGGTGGGGAGAGGGTAAGATTTGGGAGTCATAATTGATGAAATTCACATGAAACCCCATCCTGTTTTAGGCAAGTTCTTCAAGAGACCCAATGCAGTTTGAAACTGAAAGGGCTTTAGTTTGGAGGCTACCAAATTGAGAGAAGGTTAGAAGTTGACCTTGTAGGACATTTGCAAGGCCCATCAACCCATTAGCAGTTTTTGGACTGGATCACTTTGGTTTGCATCTTCCTGGCTACGGTACACTTTCCATCTCCAGAAAACAAGCTGAAGGAAAGAACCTATCTAGGACAATGAACATGTTGATCCTAGAAGGAAAGGCAAGAGAACATCTTGCAAGAGAAAGAGAATCCAGCTAAGTTGGTGGTGCTGCCCAATCAACTTGGAAGCTTCATGTACCATCATCTAGCCAAGATTTAACAGCCAATACTTTTCTGATCAAGAATTTCACAAAAAGACTATATTCCAAGCACGGTGGGTATGGTCACTTTTGAGTACCACTCTACAACCATTGATGGCCCATGTTTCACCATCATCTCACTCCCATCCATTTACAAGATATTGCCAACTGAACCAACAGTTATATTCTTTGTTTGGTCTATTTTTAAGCTAAATCACCTCATAGTGTCCACAGTGGTCAATGCAAAACCCCAGAACATCACATTTGGCAAAGAAACATTTTCACAATGTGAAGAATACACAGACTATTACCCAGAGCCACCAAAAGTCAGAAGTGCACCAAGAAAACATTTTGGCAACCTCGGGATGATCACACCTTTGAGGCATCGAACTTACATGCTCCCAAACAACCAAGATCCTTAAAATAAGACAAATCAGGATCAAGAACAAGATAGAGCTCAACACAACTATAGGCACTTTTTTTTCTGGCACATTTCTGCCCAATCCACTTCCTGCAACTTCTCTAATCCTCTTTACCCACAACCATTCGACAAAAGCACAATCAGAGCCTTGTTCCAGGTCGTTTAGCCCCATCCTAAGTTTGGACGCACATCAAGAACCAGACTTACGTCTCGAAGTTCCTTCGCCACCTCCTTGAGTTCTTGCAGAATGCCTTCTAGCTGCCCAATCACCATTTTCATGCGCCCTCGGATGCGCTCCTTCTCACTGACGTTGGGGCCGTCTGTTGTGTTGTTAGTGCGCTTCCTATCCTGCAAGTCCCGGTTGTTCATTCTTCACAGGGTGCCGGGGAGCTGGGCCAGAGCTGTGTTGCACATTCTGCTGTTGCCCAACCAGAGTGTGCCTCCACAGAGCCTCTCTTGGGTGGGGAGATCTCCACATCTTAACGCTCCCCCCTGCCCAGAAAGTCCCAGCAGCGCACTCACTTCCTATTCTTGGTTCTCCTTAGGGTAACTGGAACGGGCCAACAAAGCCAGAGAGAATGGGATGGGATTGAGGGGATGATGCATCCATACATACATCTCCTCCAACATGGGCACCAACCCATCTAGATAGCCAAGGTTTGGAATCACCATCGGTCCACAAACCGGTTTGGGAGAGAGAATGCCACAGACCATGAGCTTTAAAAAAAAAAAGGTTAAGGTGTGTTATTTGTGCTCTGCTCTGCAGAAGGAAGCCAGTGGTCCCTGCCAGTCTCTACGCCATGTTCTCCTTCCCAACAGAGAGGGCGCCACCTCCAGCTACTTCATCACTGCTCTCGGGGAGAATCCCTGGGAGATCTCGGGTCTGGATTCCTTCCTCAGGGTCTTCTCCACCTCTGCTGCCCAGGAGTCTTCTGCATGGGTAGCTTGGTTCGACTGCCATCCGTACAGCTTGGGCAGACAAAGAGGGTCATGCAGCAATTCCAGCCCAGCCAGGATTTGGAGGTGTCTTGTTGAGATCTTAGGAAGCTCCTTAAAAATGAGGAACATGGGGAGAGTTAGCCTTCAAAGGGGGCATTGGGGTGTTGCTGGAAGCACGGAGTATTGCACACCATTTCCTGCAGTGTTAGAGAAAGAGAGAGAGAGAGAGAGAGAGAGAGAGAGAGAGAGAGAGAGGAAGGAGAGGAAATTAGCACGATGAGAAACTGCTTTGGGGAGGACACCACCAGCCTTCCAAGTTGCTGAACTTCAACTTGACTGGGTGTTCCCATGGTGACTCCTGGTTCTCCTTCTTCCCCCGAGAAGAATTACCTTCTGCTCACCCAGAAGAGCCACCAATGGAGTTCAGCGCTGTCTTTCAAGGAAACCCTGAGTCAGAAACACTCCTGCTTTTAGTGGGGCTCTCCTTCTTTGGGTCTTCCCTTCTTCAGGAAGTCCTCTTCCCTATGAATCATCCCAAGGTGATCCCACCTGGAATGGGAAACCCTGACCTGCACGGGCAACACTCAGCCACCCCAACCTGTGAGCGAGTGCGCTGATTTCTACACACCGTCCAACGGAAACTTTTAGACCTCCTCTCTTCCTCGGGGGGCCCCTGATCGAGCAAAGGTTCTGTGGTTCCAACCGATTTTTTGGGGTGGGGGGTGGGGTGGGGTGGGGGGAGTCCAAGAAAAGATCAGCTCCCTTTCCATCCACTAAGACAACTTAAAAAGCGGCAACTTACAACCACAGTAGCTGCTCGGGAACCCACTTCATACTAAGTGGATCTCTTGGCTCTTCCTTTCAGCAGCACCTTTGGATGCCGGCCGGATTCTCAGGTTCCAATCCTGTTCTCTGAGACCAAGCGACAGTGGACATTGGTGGTGAGGCATCAGACACATCCAATACAAAAAAATAATAATAATAGAAGATTAAAAAAAATAAAATAAAACCACCACGTAGAACAACCCTCCCCCACGGTTTCTCAGGTTGAATCCTTTGGCTCTTGAGGATACCTCTTGAATTATTGCTTTCTGGTTTCCTTTAAGCAAGATGGGAGAAACGTGAAGATATTTCCCCCCTGCCTCTTGCTAGAGGGAGTAATCTCTTCCGTTCAGTAGCTCTGGCTTTGCAGCCTGGCCATCTGCAGAGCAGAAGGGTGCGATCCCATCGCTTCGGTGGCCCCCCAGGCCTTGAGTCCACAGGTGACCATGGTTCCCAGCTGGGGACAAGAGGGAGCCCTGGGAGCCCACGGGTGGTCCTTAATGCATTGGACGCCAAGGGTCAGGGATCTCCCAACAGCGACTGGAAGCAACTTGGAAGGGCCAAGCCAGGGGGGATGGAGAAACAGAGGAGGAGGGAGATACTTCTGCTTCTGTTCAATAGATGCTCTTGGAGACCATGGCTTGCATCATGGTAAGAAGAAGGAGAAGGAGAAGAAGAAGAAGAAAAAGAAGAAGGGCTTGGAGCAAAAGAGCTGGAGAGAGCGAGAGACAGAGAGAGACCGGGAGAGAGAGGGAGGGAGGGAGGGAGAGAGAAAGAGAGAGGGAGAAAGAGAGAGAGAGAGAGAGAGAAATACACGTCTTCTTTAAAGCTCCCAGACTTTGAGTGACAGCTGAGGCAAGTCCAGTGTCCGGATTCCAGTGCTTGCAGGGCCGGCTAGAAGGCAAGGAAGCAGATGCTGACCACTTTCGCCCTGGTCCTCTTCCCACTTGGGTCTCCTGAGATCTGCTTGAGCGTCTTGCATCGGCCGCAGCTGCCCGACACCCTTCCTCCTCCTCCTCCTCCTCCTCTTCCTCCTCCTCCTCCTCCTCTCTTGCTAGTGAGCGGTGGAAAAAATTGCACTGGAGGCTTCTCCCTCCCTCCTGACATCCTCACAGTCTGCCAGCTTGAAGGCGATTGCTCAGCTCGGAGATGCTAAGCTGCTGCTGTGTCAGAAAAGGAGGCAGGGCCTTGGTGGTACAGGGGGATTTAAAGGGCCAGAACCTCCTGCATCCCAGCTGGTAGCTGCAAGCAGGGGAAACCCCTCCCCCCTGGCCCAAAACCTTCCTGGTGTGTGTGTGTGTGTGTGTGTGTGTTTAAGCCAATTACAAGCGTAGTTAAGAAAGGTACAATTGGAATAGATCTCTGGCCAACGGTATGTATGCTATAACAGAATTATAGAACGGCAGAATGCAAGGCTGGGAGGAGACTCTTGGAGGGCACCTAGTCCAGCCCCCTGCTTAGGGCTGGAGCCCACTTTGGTAGCTTCTTCCTTAGAGGGCCATCCCTTTAAACATCTCCAGCAGGATTGAGCCCCTTGTACCTCTGTCCTTGCTTCTTACCCTTTGCAGATCATTCCTGATCTTCAACCAACATTGACCTCCTTGCAAGCGGTCTGGTCTTCTGAAGAATTGTTTTCTATGTGATGTTCCTTCAGGTAGATACAACATGTGACCATTCACAGTTACAATGGCAGTGTTAAAAAAAAAGTGATTTATGACTGCTTTCCACTATTAGGACTTTTGTAGCCTCTCCATGATCACAGGATCAAAATCCAGACATAATTGGCAACTGGTTCATATTTATGACGGTTGCAATGTTTCCTGGAGTCAGACGAACCCCATTGACCAGTAAAGTCAATGGGGAAGCCAGATTGACTTAGCAACTGGTTAGTAACTTAGCAACTGCAGTGATTCATTTAGCAACTGTGGCAAGAAAGGTCATAACACGAGGTGAAACTCACTTAACAAATCTCTCACAGCAACAGAAATTTGGGGCTCATTTGTGGTGGCAAGTCAAGGACTATCTTTGTAAAATTGCAGTGGTGGGGGAAGGGTCTTAGAGAACATCTAGTCCAACCCCCTCTTCAGGGCAGACATCCACTTTTTGTAGCTTCTTCCTTAGAGGTCCATCCAGCTTCTTCTTAAACATCTCCAACATCATTGAGTCCCTTGTTCCTGATCTTCAGCCAACATCTCTTTCCTCGCAAATTAAACCTCTTGGCTTTTGTCTGGTTTCTGTTTTCTACATGGGGGTCCTTCAAGTAGTTATTCAGTCTCCAGGGAGCCTTATTTCCTCTAAGGTCCTCTAAGGTCTCCAAGGTTTCCAACCCTCTTCAAAGTCTCCTTGTCATCTTGGCTGCTCTGTTTAGAGCATGTTCCAGAACCTCTCAGGAATCTTCTCAACTCAGGGTTAGTAAGCTGTGAGCTGAGATGTTTCCTGCCAGGTGGGAAAAGATCAGGTGCACACATGAAGATGCAGTTAAACTGATTTATTGCTAGTCACATCTATGCATAGCACCTGTTTAGGGTGAGATATGGATCAGCAGAATTCAAGGGGGGTTGTACCGATTTTCCTTGTAGCGATAATTGGGATTCCTGATCCCTCTTTCATTCTGCTTCCAGGTTCTGCCACTTCTTCTCCCACTTCTTTCCAGAATGAAAAAATAATAATATTCTGGACCACTTTGGTGCTTCAAGAAAGGAAGTGCTATGTGTTTATGTCCACTACCGTTCTTTTTCCTGGTAAAAGATGAATTTCAGAAACCTTCCTCCAACATTTACTGGCATCCACAGCATGGGGTTGACAGAACAAGGGTGTCATTATGACACCCCAGATGTTGCTGACTCTCAGTTGCCCTAGAAAGCAGGATCAATGGTGAGGAATTTGGGGATTTAGACTTCAGGCACAGCTGAATCCCACAAGTCTACCCTAGCGTTGTATCACTGATGGAATGGAAAAATAGGAAAAGGGACTATACTACTGTCTTTTGCCTTCTTTGCTCTCGTCACACAGGACAAATGCTAATTCCTGAAGTTCATTCAGGTATAAATACACCTGCTGGCATATCCAGAGATATTTGGCCTTATGTTCAGTAAAGATTAAGATGTCTGTCCTTCATAATATGATTCTATCTGTCTGTACGTTCGGCTCCAATTTCCCGTAATTAACACCATTGCAGTTCCTTGTCATGTTGTTTCAGAGATGGGAGAAATTGGAATAACAGCCCGTCAAGAAATTCTGGGATGTCCACTTAGACATTGATTATCCAGAGAAGGGATGACACCTTTCACTCATCCCCTTCCTTTTACTGGGTGATCTCCTCTTCCTTCTCCCCCACCGGCTCAGAAAAACCCTACAGAAACCCCATATACACATCTAGAAGGTTTGCTGCTTTTTATAGCTGATGATCACAGGATATTCGGGGACAGTATATGAGTCAGTGGTGGGATTCAAATGTTTTTAATACTGGTTCTGTGGGTGTGGCTTGGTGGGCGTGGCATGGAGGAACCTGCTGATTCACCACCTCTGGTGTGCGTATCCATGTTTGTGTGTTTATGAATTTTCAGATCAACACCTCCTTGACCAGATGAAGAAAGGCTGTTTCCATATTAATCCATTCGGAAAAACAACGAGAGTCGCAGCCTTCCAAAAAACTAATTTATGGGAGGTGGGATTTGGGATGTGATGTTCAAATGCCTCTCCCAGGTGAGTTTCATCTGTACAGGAGGTTAGGAAGAACCAGGCTTAGGTACGGCCTGGAAAGATGCTCTGCAAACCAGGACAGGTAATCTGATATTTGTGTTTATCCAATTTGTATTCCTAAGAGAAGGATCGCATCAATGTGCGGTACCGAAAAGTAGATTTGAGTCTTTATTATTCTGTAGTGTAGGTTGTACTTTCAGAACTGATGACTAGCAACCATGGAAGGATTAATCACCCAAAATTGTTTTGGGAGTTGCATTTTATGTCCTCTCACCACACTCTCACTTCCTCTCCCCCTCTCTATCTTCGTTCCATGTTTGTTTATGTTTTTTTTTTTTGTTAGAACATGATTCATTGGGTGCTCTGCTCTTGAGGGAAGGATGTAGAGTTAACAGAGACAGTTTCTTGCTCTCCTTTCTGTCTCTTCCGAGCTTCCCTGCCACAGAATCTCAAGAATTTATCTGAGCCCTCCAGATTGGCCCCCAAATCCCCTAATTTCACATATATCTATCAATCCTAATCCCCAAACTGTAGGATGGCATCCAATCCAAGTCCTTTGAAGAAGTCTTCAGCTATCAGGACGTTGCTAGCTAAGTTTGAGCTGTTGAAGAAACATCAAGCTAACCTTTTTGGACTAAGAAGGAAGTCCATTGACTTGCAACCATTTGTTCATTCTACTTGATCAATTTGAGATGATGGATGGATGAATGAATGGCTAGAAAGATATAGATTGATGATCATGATAGATAGATGGGTAGACAAACAGACAGGCTAATAGATACAAATAGATACAAATGGGTAGACAAACAGACAGACTAATAGATACAAATAGACAGATTGATAGATATTGATAATAGATGATAGATGGATGGACAGAAAGACACACAGACATACTAATAGATAGACAAATAGATGGATAGATATTGATTGACAATATATAGCTAGACAGCTAGATAGCTAGATAGCTAGACAGCTAGATGGATGGATGGATGGATGGATGGATGGATGGATGGATGGATGGATGGGTGGGTGGGTGGATGGACAGACATACTAATAGATAAATAGATGGATAGATATTGATTGATAATAGATGGATAGGTAGATAGATAGACAGATAGACAGACAGACAGACCAATTTGAGGGACTTGTGAACATGGTTAATTATTTTAATTCAGTAGCATGGTTTCCTCTGAAGGTTTCATAGCTGAACACCCACACAGCAAATTAATCAATAATCTGCTGAGTGCAAGATTAATTTCAAATAATGGAGCTGAACAGGACGCACTCTGACAGATGAGAAACAAATGAAAATGAGAACCGGCAATTGATTTAAATAAATAAGAGATAAATAAGAAATGCAGGGTATTTAACCATGTAATAAAAACGGAGGAGGAGGAGGAGGAGAAGAAGGAGAAGGAGAAAGAGAAGGAGAAGGAGAAGGAGAAGGAGAAGGAGAAGGAGAAGAAAAGACAGGTGTAGATGCCTTTAGATAAGAAACGGAGCGTAGTATGGTACAGTATATTCCTATAGTAGAAGATCACTTTGTCGGGATGACATTATCAGACCTATTAATTGCTCAGCCAGGCTAAGCTACAGGTGAGTTCAGACAAGGCAGCGAGCTGGTTGTTAGTTTGCTATTTTTGACTTTCCTTCTAGAAAAAAAAAAAAGAGCAATAAAATCCACGATATTGAACCTGTTATGGTAAGAGGGGGGAGGGGTAGAGAGACATTTGAAGAAAAAAAACCTGTATTATGGAATTGCATCTGTCTTGACTCAGCAAAGCTTCTTGCCTGCTGAACAGGTTCTTAGCTGGTGACAGCTGGTGCAAAACAAGGATATATATACACACACACAGACACACAGACACACACACACGGTTAATTGTGCATGTAAACCATTAAAGTGGTAACAGATGGATAAAGGTGAAGCCACTTTGCGGAATATAAGCGCACGTAGAAACAAGGTGTGAGGCAGATGATTGGGTTCAGCCAGCTTTTCCAACACAGGATTGTCGCCTGACGCAACAGCTCTGCAAATATTGTGGGAGAATAACTCTGCCCATTCTGAGCTGAAAACTTCGCTGTCCTTCCAGAGTTCCTTTCCTTCTGAGTCCTACGATCAGGGGTGGGCTTCAAAAAATTTTTTAGCAAAGGGTTCTCTGCCTGGTGGCTGGGTGGGTGCGGCCATGGTGGGCGTGGCCTAGTCGGCCTCCTGCACTACAACAGGGTGGTGTTTCTTGCCTTGCCCGGAGTCAGGAGGCTCTCTGGAAGCTGGAAACAGGCCCATTTCTGGCCTTCCTGAACTTCCGGGGGCCTGTTTTGGATGTAGGTAAGTGCAGGATGCACGCTACCTACATCCAAAACAGGCCATGTGGGGACTCCTGGGAAGGGAGGAGTGGGCGGGGCCAACCAGGAGTGGGATTTGGGTGTTCTCCAAACTGCACAGTATCTTAGCTTAAGGGGATCTCCCGAATCCTGAAAAACCCCAATAGTCCACCCCTGCCTATGATCCGGTTGATGAAGTTCAACCTTGGCTTCTGCATTCTGCTTGGAGCGACCGGTGACATTGAGGGAGGGGCAGTCACCGTTGGGTGATGTCACTCGGTGAAGTAGGAAGCGTGAAAGCACCTCTCTTGAACCCGGCTCCATCACAGTGGTTTGGTAAATGTCACATCAGAAGGATCAGTCCCTAGCTCTGAGTTTTCCTCTAGATCGGAGGTCTCCCAACTTGGCAACTTTAAGACTTGTGGGCTTCAACTTCGACATAGCTGGCTGGAGAACTCTGGGAGTTGAAGTCCACAAGTCTTAAAGTTGCCAAGCTTGGAGGCCTCTGCTCTCGATCTAGCATGGAAGCACCGTTGGTTGTCTATCAGCCTAGTTGCCCTCAATTTAGCTCGAATCGAGCAGCCCTCACAACCTTGGCGCTTCAGAGAGTGTAAGACATAAGAGCACATTTCAGAAATGCACGTTTAATGTTGATAGGGGTGTAGCAATATCTGTAGCTCTCTTCTATTCGGTGTCAGCATGACAATTTCATGTACAGAGACTCGAAATACTTTATGGAGAGCTTGTGAGTTAGAGGACTTTTTCGAAATCCTCACGCCACGTCTATGCTAAATAGAGTGGTAGATGAGATGGCTTTGTGTGATCGGTTCACCGACTCTTCAATGCCCTTTTGTTTCTAAACGGCTGTGATCTTTATATTTTGCCTAATAAATAAACATCCATGGCAGAGCGGGGATGTTTTTAAATGTCAGTTTCTGTGCTCGGTTACCAAATTTGATAGCTTGTAAAAGACTTAGATGGGGGAAGGAAGGAAGGAAGGAAGGAAGGAAGAAGGGAGGGAGGGAGAAGGGAGGGAAGGAAGAAAAGGAGGGAGGAAGGAGGGAGGAAAGAGGAGGGAGGGGAAGAGGGAGGGAGGGAGAAAGGAAGGAAGGACCCTCTGATGAACATTTCCTGGTTGATCATCTTGTTAATTGGATGGTTCAATTTTTCTGGGATACTACGAACAGATCCAACTCATTTTATGAAGAACTATGCCAATGGAAGGCAAGGCCATCAGAACATAGAATAACAGAGATTGAAGGGACATTGTGGGGTCATCTAATCCAGTCTAAGCAGGAGGACCTATGGCTGTCCAATCTCTTCTTAAAAGCCTCCAGTGATAGAGCTTTCACAATTTCTGAAGGCAAGTTGTTCCACTGGTTAATTATTCTCACAGCTAGGAATTTTCTCCTTAGTTCTAGGTTGCTTCTCTCCTTGATTGGTTTCCATCCATTGCTTCTTGTCCTGCCTTCAGGTGCTTTGGAGAATAGCTTGACTCCCTCTTCTCTGTGGAAGCCCCTGAGATATTGGAAGACTGCTATCCTGTCACCCCTAGTCCTTCTTTTCATTCAACGAGACCTACCCAATTCCTGCAACCATTCTTCATATGATTTAACCTCCAGCTCCCAATTATCTTTGTTGCTCTTCTCTGCATTTTTTTTCTAGAGTCTCAACATCTTATTTATATTGTGGTAACCAAAGCTGGGTGGAGTATTCCAGGTCTGGTTTTACTAAGGCTTTGTAAAGTGGTATTAATATTGATTCTATCCCTCTGTTAATGCCGCCTAAGACTCCGTTGGCTTTTTCAGCTGCTGTTTTGACTGTAAGCTTCCTTCAGTTCAATTTCCATAACAAAGTTTTGAGCAGCAGAATTTCCAAAATGGAACATAAATCATCTCTAGGGGGTTCTGATCAAAGCTGTTTGTTTAATATTGCATTGTTCTTAGCAAAGGGGAGGACTCTTACACCACTCATAATTCAAACACATTGTGCTGGAGAGCTGTTCTTGGGTTTCGCCAGTTAAAAAAAGAAAGTTGGCAATTAGCCCTCCTGAAACCTCAGTTAGTGTCCTTATTCTGCTGCTATTTATGGAGTCCTGATTATTTTTGATGACTTAGAACTGGGATACTATTAGCAAATGACTTTGCTTGAAAAATACCGAACAATTTGTATGCCTGTCAATAGCATTAATGCCTGCCTGCCTGCCTGCCTGCCTGCCTGAGTGGGTTATCAGCGTACATATATAGAACTCAACTAATATTGTTCAAAATTTGTCCTGTCTAAAGATCATGAATTTTCGAAGGGTCCCACAGCCTCATTCCCCTCACCCAATTTCCCAAGTGGGTTGCCAAGCCATAAAAGGTGGGCACCATTGCCTTATGACACAAAGCAAGGCAGTTGTGTTTTGTTGACTTATAAAACCTTAGTAAGAGCTCTAATACTGTATCCTATTTTGGTCCCCACATTACAAATGAGGAATTCTGGGAGTTTTTAAGCACACAAGTCTTAAAGTTGCCAGGTTTGCAGATCCCTGATTTAGATTTTAGATCTCCAGCCATCAGAGGACACTAATTCAAAAGATTAGATTCCTTCTGATCTCCACAACAAAGAGTAAAAATAGATAGACGCTTGAAACTAGCAGTATCTCTAAGATGGATACTGGTGTACTTTTTCCTTCACAGCTGTCGTTCCCTTTTCATGGGGCTTGATGCATCACTGTGTAATCTTGCGCATATTCTTTTGCCACCTGTCACTAGAGTAGACATAATTTCTAATTAAACACAATTATTTGTTGAGTGATATATTTCTTTGCTCTCTTTCTCTCTCCCTTTCGTATTTTATATTTCAATGCCAGTCACTCTATCATGAATTTGTCAAGTCTCCAGTCCCAGAAGATTATCTTTGAAAAAATATGGAAGCGTAGACATACCTACTTCAATTTCAGATTCGGGAGCACAACAGTTTCTGCAGCTGTGCTCCGAGCATCTGAATTCCACGTGAATCCTAATATGAATAGGCTTGTTCCTACATTTATGTGACAATCCCAAGCATAGTGGTGCCTTTAGGATGCCAGATGAGAATGAAATACTGTCGAGCTTTATGGGACTAAAAAGATCGTCATGTTAGTTACTGTCTTTCTTTTCCCATTTGCTGAATTGTCTCTTGGAGTTCTCCCACCCTAGAATTTATTATTCATTTTGGCAAAAATGCTTTTCAAATTCCATATGGGAAGAGGGAGGGAGGAAGATGGGAGGGAGAAGGAAGGGATCCCCAAAAATCAGTGGATTAGGAAACATCAAAGGGAACATGCCAAAGAGATGGGATGTGTGTTGCTGTGTTGCTAGTCTAGTGAAGAGAAGGACCAGGGGAGACAGGAGAGCATCTTCCAATATTTGAGGAGGGGCTGCCACAGAGAGGAGGAAGAAGGGGTCAAGCTGTTTTCCAAGGCACCTGAAGGCCAGACAAGGAATGATGGATGGAAACTGAACAAGGAGAGATTTAACTTGGAAATAAGGAGAAACTTTCTGACAGTGAGAACAATCAATCAATGGAACAGAAGTTGCCTTCAGAAATTGTGGGAGCTTCATCACTTGAGACTTTCAAGAAGAGATTGGACTGCCGTTTGTCAGAAAGGGTGTAGGGTCTCCTGCTTGGGCAGGGGGTTGGACTAGATGACCTACAAGGTCCCTTCCAGCTCTGATTATCTGTTATCTGTGGCATTATAGTTTGCTGTTTTCTGGGGTCCTGTAAAGGTATTTGCAATGACCTTTGGAGACAGCTGGAAGAACTACAGACTAGACAACAGGTAAAGGGCAACTGAGTCCATGGAAGGAGTGTAGGCATGGCAGACAACTTAGAAAAGACCTTCCCAAGGAGGAAATGTGCTTTCAGCTTGCAAGATTCTATTAGTGTAATCTTGCAATAGAGATACTAATTCTAGGAGTACTTTTTGTCTGGACTATCTCCCAAGCTAAACAGCCTTTTCCCTATGGATGCTAAGGATGCTAACAGAAGCCTTCAGAACACAAAAGTATGTTGAATCCAGCACCTGGACTTTGAGAAGAAGAGTAACTATGGATGAGGGCTGATCGAGGCTGATCAGAACTGCATCCCTCTCTCAATCTCATGAGCCTTTGGTGGTAGCCCTGTTGTGGTTAGCTGGCAACAGGTGCGGATGGCTGAGGAGAGCGAGGACTCAGATGAGGGGCCAGGACCATTAGGGAATGGATTACTGCCTTCAGATATTGTGGGGGCTGGCAGCAGCAATGAGGAGCTTCCCGAGGAGCCTGTGCCAAGTGCGTGTGCGTTCAGGGTTGCTCGCAGGAAAGAGCAGCTACAACAGCACGGGTGACTCGGGAGTAAGGCTGCAAGATAATGGCCCCTCCTTCAAGAAGATAAAAGCCAGCTGTGAAAGGAACGTACTTTGCAGAAGGCAAAGACATTTTGAAACTCCAGCCTCGTGGACATTCCAGTATCCTGAGTTTGTCTTTGAAGATTCTTGTATTGCAAATTATTTCTTGTTCGTTATCTTTTGGCAAGTCTTGCATAGTTTTGGCAAGCCTTGTGCTTATCACAGCTCATTATTTTGCCTAAACATTACAAGGTTTCTGTTCCTTTTTGATTGTGTTTGATTTTGTCGGAAAAGGGCGTGGGTCAGAACATAGCCATCAAATGGTCAGCAACCCTATAGGTCCCACAGTCTGACATCTGTTTTGCTAAGTAGGTCAGTTGTCTGTTCTGGACCAAGTGACAACTAAAAAGAAGTCTATTTTTTTAGTTTTTCACTCTGAGAGTTGAGGCTAGAGACTTATGATCTGAACGGGAGCGTATGTCAGAGTCCTGACACCAAGATGGCTTCCAAAGATCTTGGGAAGTGGAAGTAGGGGGAGATCAATTCTGTTTCGGTCTTCAGGACATCATGTTCCCAATTGGGGCAATACTGAATAACAGAATAACACAGCTGGAAGGGACCTTGGAGGTTTTATAGTCCAACCCTCTGCTCAGGCAGGAAACCGCATATCATTTCAGACAAATGATTGTCTCTTCTTTAAAACCTCCAGTGATGAAGCACCCACAACTTCTGGAAGAAAACCGTTCCTCCAATTAATTTTGCTGACTCTCAGGAAATTCCCTCCTTCGTTCCAGGTTGCTTCTCTGGTCCAGAGATCAAAGGAGAAAATAAGTTATTTTACCTGGCAAAGCAAAACGCTCTCGGTAGGGTGACAGTGAGGTCTCACCTGTGACAGTTCAGGAGAAACAGGCCAGACTTTTTTACCATCTCCTACAGCTGCGTGACTCTCCAACCCAAATTCTGGGAATGCTAATATTATGAAATACAAAAGGGAAGATATCCAAAATCAACATCCCTTTCCTTCACTTATTAATTCTTCACCGAGGGAAAAACACATAGAATTTGCATTGAACTATGAAATGAAGTATTCAGGGAGGAAAGAGAGCAAATATTAAAAGCTCTTAATGGCCTTTTGTTTTAGCAAGAAGCTCCATTAATCACCCCGCTGCGTGAAGCTCCAATTCTTGCCGGAGATCTTGTTCGATAGAGTTTTGGTCCGTGCAAACTCTGGGCATGGAGGAAAAACAACAACAGGGATATCTGGACCGACGCTAGTTCTGTACGAAGTTAGCACCCACCCTTCTCCTAGAAGATTGAAATCGCCTAGGAAATATTAAAAAGGCAGAATATTTCCTCTAAACAGATCAGAAACTCAGAAGCAGAAACTCACCCCCACCTTTGTTAATGGGTGGGCCATTAAGGCCTGGACCAGAATACATAACAAAGATCTCCAGGTAAAGCTATAGCAATTGCCAAAAGCCCTTTTAAGGGCATAATGATCCATCAAGGCTCAACCAAGCCTGGAACTCAGGACAGCCTACAGAGTTGCCCCTCATGGGAGTCTGACAACCAATCAGGATACAAGCTTCAATTCAAATCCTAACAGAGGGTATAAAACCCAGGCACTCTCTGCACATCAGCCCTTCTTTCTTGATCTCTTCCTTCACCTTGAAGCATGTGATCATCCTTCCTTTTTACTCTGGAGCTAAAGGCCACGTGGTCCTGTCCATTGTTAAACCTTCCAAACAGCCTCCATGTGTCCAGTGTCTTTTTCCCCACTTGGGACTGAACCCAGAAGGATATTTCTTCCAACAGTTCCTAGCCAGAAGGCAATTTGGATTAAAATAAATAAATTAAACCCAATGTCCATATCTCCTTCAACTTCTTGGTCAGGCCAGCTTCACAGCTTCTTTCCTCAGCTTCTTCGTGGGAATGTTTTCATCGTTGAGTGTAACCAGACAGCCTACGACCCACTGGGTCATCTCTTGTCAATATTTATTTACCTAAAGAGGTAAACTACGAAAAACCAGACACATCGCTAGAAGCTAAAATCATAAGGCCACGTCTGATTTACTTTAGCCGTGTCCTGCGGGCAAATTCATTGCAGAAGGCAATGGGAACGAAGAACGTCTGGTGGAGATTCTCGGTCATCCAGGTCAGGGTTGTTTCCCAAAATTCCTTTTTCAAGATGCAAGATGGACTTTCTTTGTTTTTTCCTGAAGATGCTTTGCTTCTCATCCAAGAAGCTTTTTCAGTTCTCTCTTCTTCAATTCAGCTTCTCGGATGAGGAGCGAAAACGTCTTCAAGGGAAAACCAAGTCCAGCTGCCTTTTGAAAAAAACATCTTTGGGATGCGAGGAATGGTTAGAGGCACGAGAAGAAGGGGCAAACAAAGAACTCAATTTGGTTTGATGACTTCAAATGTGGTGCAATGTTGAACAGCGGCAGTGATGTGTTCACCATTAAGCAGACTAAGCACGTGCTTAGGGCACCAGTGATCCTTAATAGAGAAAAGTAAAGTCCTACACTTAGGCAAGAAAAACCAAAAGTACACACATAGACTGGGTGAAACTAGGCTCAATAGCAGGAACTGGGAGAGGGATCTTGGAGTCTCAGTGGACAACCGGCTAAATAGGAGCCAGCCGTGTGCAGCAGCACCCAAAAAAGCAAATGCAATCCTAAATTGCATTAACAGAGGGATACAATTGAGATCAAGGGAGGTACTAATGCCACTCTATAAAGCCTGAGTAAGACCACACCTAGAGTACTGCATCCAGTTTTGGTCACCACACCATAAAAAAGAGGTTGAGACTCTAGAAAAAGTGCAGAGAAGAGCAACCAGGATGATGAGGGGACCGGAGGCTAGAACATATGAAGAACGGTTGCAGGAACTGGGCCTGGCTAGTCTAAGTGAAGAGAAGGACCAGGGGAGACAGGGTGGCAGTGCTCCAATATTTGAGGGGCTGCCACAGAGAGGATGAAGGGGTCAAGCTATTTTCCAAGGCACCTGTAGGTCAGACAAGGAATGATGGGTGGAAACTGAACAAGGAGAGATTCAACCTGGAAATAAGGAGAAACTTTCTGACAGTGAGAGCCATCAACCCATGGAACAAAAATTGCCTTCAGAAGTTGTGGGAGTGCCATCACTTGAGACTTTCAAGAAGAGATTGGACTCTTATCTGTCAGAAATGGTGTACGGTCTCCTGCTTGGGCAGGGGGTTGGACTAGATGACCTACAAGGTCCCTTCCAACTCTGATTATCTGTATCTAATCCGCCCCTGAACAGTGGTGAAAGACAATGTGGTTGATAGGGTAGCATGGTGCCTGTAAAGTCACCAAGAGAGAGACACAACTAAATGGTTAATTATTATTACCTTTGTTATCAGAGTACAACGTGCGTACAATGAGATTGGCTGAGCCTCCCTTTGTGCACACACACCCCTAACACAACTCACAGTGAGGACAGAGGTCCCTAATCCAGTCCCAATCTTATTACGCTAGATGACCTTGTTGCACAGCAGCAACCAAAACAACAATAAAGGGGTAAACAGAATAACCATGAATGGGGGGAGGGAAGAAAGCCAAGGGATCAGATTTCCAATCTTTTGCTAGACCAATACTTGAATACAGCTCATCAGTCAGGAACCTTCATTATGTATCTGATATTAGTACAGTGGAGAAAGTCCAGAAATATTTCACAAGAAGAGTTCTCCACTCCTCTACTCATTGCAGAATACCTTATGCCACCAGACTTGAAATTCTAGACCTAGAAAACCTAGAACTACGCCCCCTTCGGTCCGATCTATGTATAGTACATAAAATTATCTACTGCAATGTCCTACCTGTCAATGACTACTTCAGCTTCAACCATAACAACACAAGAGCACACAGTAGATACAAACTCAAGGTAAACCACACCAAACTTGATTGCAGGAAATACGACTTCACCAGCAGAGTGCTCAATGTCTGGAATACTCTACCTGACTCTGTGGTTTCTTCCCCAAACCCCAAAAAGCTTTAACCTTAGACTGTCTACTATTGACCTCATCCCTTTCCTAAGAGGTCTGTAAGGGCATAAGAGCACCAATCGTGCCTACCGCCCTTGTCCTATTGTTTCTTTTTTTTATTCGTATCCATTTCATGTATTCATTTACATTTGATTCGATTTGTCAATCGCTTACAAGGTACAGGTATAAGCAATAAATATAGTTTTGAATCCACGAGATAGATACTTATAAGAAAACTAAAAAAAACATAATAACATAAGAAAACATAATAATCACATTTAAGCATTCATAACCATGCTTATACTTATACCTGTTATCTTATAATTGCTTGACAAAATAAATAAATAAAGCAAACTTCCTGTTGCTTGTGGGAAGCTGGAAGGGAAAGTTGAAAATCATGGCAGTACGACCATGGTTGGCCAGAGCGTTTTGGTGGCACCGCAGCAGCCGTAACTCTCCCTATAAAACAGATCTGAAAATCCTTGAAATTTCAATTCCATGGGAGCAATGAGTGCCGGAGCTGGTACACGTTCTTTAAATGAGACCGTTTGAAGCAGCTTGATTCCAAAGTTGTTGTCCTGTGATGCTCCGTTTCAGCTCATTAAAGGTGACAAACAGACAGGAGCTTTTTAATAGCATGTAAAAGCTAGATCGGCGGCAGATGAAACCGATTTCCTCGCCAGCCGCTGTTCAACAGAGGGCTGGTGGCTGTGGAGGGGCCTGCCCTTCCTGCGGCAGTTGGGCAAGGCTGGGAGTAATCCTACCACAGGCAGTTCGGATATATATACATTTGCAACTGTAATTAAAACGAAAGGTGGACGACACGGAAAGTCTGAAGCTGGTTTGTGTCCTTTGCAGAGGGGGTACCCAAATGGTTCTGACCGGTTCTGGAGAACCGGTAGTGGAAATTTTGAGTAGCAAAATGCCACCTCTAACTGGCACCACCCCCATCTATTCTCCGCCTCCCATTGAGTCCCAGCTGATCGGCTGGGTCTTCTTTGGTTGCCCTGCACAGGAGAACGGAGCTGGAAAGCAGGCTAGCGGGATGGGGAGGGAATGGGGATCTTACAGTATCCTTCCCCTGTCACTCCCATCAAGCCATGCTCACCAAGCCCTGCGACACCCACCAAGCCATGCCCACAGAACGCTACACCCGCCAAACCATGCCCACAGCTGATCAGCTGTGTCTTCTTTGGTTGCCCTGCACAGGAGAACGGAGCTGGAAAGCAGGTTAGCGGGATGGGGAGGGAATGGGGATTTTACAGTATCCTTCCCCTCTCACTCCCACCAAGCCACGCCCACCAAGCCATGCCACACCCACCAAGCCATGCCCACAGAACGCTACACCCGCCAAACCATGCCCACAGCGGATCAGCTGTGTCTTCTTTGGTTTAACCATGCTGGTTAAACCTTTTATGCAGAAGGGAGAGGCCAACAAGTTGTCTTTTAGATGGGGATTGGCATCTGGGAGCCAACTCCGACCTTCTTCTGCAGAAAGCTGGGCTTTTCTAATGTCATTGGAAGGCTGAACCTATTACATTTAAAATAATCTTATTCACATTTAAATGGAAGGAAATCAAATTTATATTCTGAGATGTCTGTTGTTGTTTTTTTTGTTATTGTTGGTGGTGGTTTGGAGCACAGCCTCTATTCAAAATCCGAGTGGCTGTTGGCCCAGAAAGTGTTGGCTTAAAATTAACTGCTTCGGATAGATTTAGAGTACATATTTTAGCTGATACATCAGGTTACTATCCAGTACGGTGTATAGGTTGAACATGTTGGACCATGACCAAAGAGAACCCATTTCAAGTCCATCTCCAGCCATGGAAGTTCACCAGGTGATTTGGGGCCAGGAAACGGTTGTTTCTGTGGGTCAAATTAAGGGAGACTGAAGGACTAGGGGAGACGTGATAACAGACTTCCAATATCTCAGGGGCTGCCCCAAAGAAGAGGGAGTCAAGCTATTCTCCAAAGCACCTGAAGGCAGGACAAGAAGCAACGGATGGAAACTAATCAAGGAGAGAAGCAAGTTAGAACTAAGGAGAAATTTCCTGACTGGGAGAACAATTAATCAGTGGAACAACTTGACACCAGAAGTTGTGGGTGCTCCAGTACTGGAGGTTTCTAAGAAGACATTAGTTAGCCATTTGTCTGAAATGGTATAGAGCAAGGGTCTTCAAACTTGGCAAGTTTAAGACTTGTGGGCTTCGACTCCCAGAATTCCTCCTCCAGTCATGTTAGCTCAGGAATTCTGGGAGTTGAAGTTCACAAGTCTTAAACTTGCCAAGTTTGAAGACCCTTGCTCTATTCTATCTATCTATCTATCTATCTATCTATCTATCTATCTATCTATCTATCTATCTATCTATCTATTATTCTACTATTCTATTCTATTCTATTCTTCTCTTCATTCTATTCTATTCTATTCTATTCTATTCTATTCTATTCTATTCATTCTATTCTATCCATTCTATGCTATCTCTGTCTATTCTACCTCTCTTTATCTATTCCAGGGGTCTCCAAACTTGACAGCTTTAAGACTTGTGGACTTCAACTCCCAGAATTCCTCCTCCAGTCATGTTAGCTCAGGAATTCTGGGAGTTGAAGTCCACAAGTCTTAAACTTGCCAAGTTTGAAGACCCTTGCTCTATTCTATCTATCTATCTATCTATCTATCTATCTATCTATCTATCTATCTATCTATCTATCTATCTATCTATCTATCTATCTATCTATTCTATTCTATTCTATTCTATTCTATTCTATTCTATTCTATTCTATTCTATTCTATTCTATTCTATTCTATTCTATTCTATGCTATCTCTGTCTATTCTACCTCTCTTTATCTATTCCAGGGGTCTCCAAACTTGGCAGCTTTAAGACTTGTGGACTTCCAACTTCCAGAATCCCTCCTCCAGTCATGTTAGCTCAGGAATTCTGGGAGTTGAAGTCCACCAGTCCTAAAACTTGCCAAGTTTGAAGACCCTTGGTATAGAGCTTCCTGCTTGAGGAGGAGGTTAGACTAGAAGATCTCCAAGGATTATTTCCAACTCTTGTTATTCTGTTCTGTTATAGTTGCACTTTTTCTTAGCTTACTTTACTTCAGAGATGGTCTTCAGCAGGTTCTGACCAGTTCTGGAGAACCGGCAGCAGAAATTTTGAGTCGTTCGGAGAACCGGCCAATCCCACCACTGACTGGACATTTTATAGTATCCTTCCCATGTCCACGCGCACCAAGCCACGCCCACAGAACCGGTAGTAAAAAAA
The DNA here is from genome assembly GCF_049901715.1 of Pseudonaja textilis. NCBI lineage: Eukaryota > Metazoa > Chordata > Lepidosauria > Squamata > Elapidae > Pseudonaja > Pseudonaja textilis. Next base: position 17,198,515 of record NC_142002.1, read on the forward strand.
AAAATTGAATCCCATCACTGCTTTATTTGTTTGGGTGGCTATATTTTTTGGTGGTGGTGGTGGGGGAAATGGAGAAAGGAGCTTTATGTATGCCAAATTGGACTTTTGGACAGAACTGTTAACAATTGAGTAATTAAAATCCATCTCTTTGGGAAACAGAGCTTGTTGGACTGAGAAAATCTACAGAAGTGAAGCCGTTGCTTTCTGGCTTTCTGGCTTTTTCCGTCTCATTAGAAGCTTTAGAAGTTCTGCATAGGAAGTCTGTCCTAACTCACATCAGCCTTCCCCTGGGTGGTTTTGCTGGTTCTTTTTTTTTAAAAAAAAACAAGTGTCTGGTATGATCTTTTCCACTCCCACTACCTCTGTCCACTGGTGCCAAATGTATTTATCATCATCATTCCCTCATTAGCTGGAACACATCAATAAACTCCAGCTCGTGCGTGCTAATCACAGCTTTGCCCAGCCTTCGCTAGTGTGGGAGCTGTTTTTGTCACAGTTGGAAGGCAGAGAGAAGCGGTGCAGAGCAAGAGAGATTGCAGCCTAGCGTTTGTGCACGCGTGTGCATTGTGCAGCACAGGGAAGGGCAGCAGAGCGTTGGCTTTGGGGCAGCATCTCTACCTTGGCCAGTTTTTTGAGGACACGAGAAGACAACCTGATCATCCCTGGGCCATTCAACAGAATGTCACCAGGGCAGGGTAGGACTGTTGTTGTCAGACACAAAAACCTGAACCCACCATCAACATTGTGACAGATAGCAAGCAAATTGACCCAACCAAAAGCAAGCACGGCCGAGATGATCCAATCTCTGAATGCAAAACTTTTGTGAGTGCATCATTTCAGCACTGATGGGGGCAAAACCAGATCTAGCTAATTCCCACCCAAACCCACATAATTAAAGCATAGGGTTCTCCTTCCCCCTATTAGAGTAAGTCACATTGTCCAATGGAGCCTCATTGTATTGTTATGAGAAAAAGTCTTTGGCTTTGGCAAACACCTGCTCAAGTGTCCTTGGCTCTCATGGCTATCTTCTTGATGTCCGGAGCCTATATTCCGTCTCCCCCTTCCCTTCCCCCTGGTTCGTTGGCAAACTGAGAAGCGATGATGGTTGCAATAGCCTACGCGTGCTTCAAATTTGAAACCCACATGTGTAGAGCTTAGACTAGCTACTTCATTGTTCCATGCCAATTTCACGGGAATCTTCCCAGATTGATAGATTTGCTTAAGAAAGACTAGATAAGACTCAAAAGAATTCAGAGGGAGTCAGGCCTTACCCACTTGTGCTAACATAAGGAGTCCACGCTAATTCCCTGTTTGATCCCTCCTCCTGAGTCAGACAATCGTTTTTCAACAGCTGTCCCTTAATACAACTGAAGATAGCTGTATTTCTAGATTTCTGTTGCATTTTTTTGAAATGTGTAGATCTGGGAACAGAATCAGACATGATCACCTTGACACGATCCCCTTCAGACAGAGGTCTTCATCAAAAGGCTGGGTGGTCATCTGCCAGTTAGGATCAGTTGGTCCTGCAAGTACAGGATCAGGGTAGATCCATGTTTCTCAACCTTGACAACTTTAAGAGAATTCTGGGAGTTGAAGTCCACGCCTTTAGAAGCAGAATAACAGAAGGGACTTTGGAGGTCTTCTAGTCTGACCCCCCCCTGCTCAGGCAGGAACCTCTATCCCATTTCTGACAAATGGTTGTCCAATCTCTTCTTTAAAACCTCCAGTGATGGAGCATTTACAACTTCTGGAGGCAAAGCTGTTCCACTGGTTAATTATTTTCACTGTCAAGAAATTTCTCCTTAGTTCTAGGTTCTCTCCTTAATAAGTTTCCACCCATTTCTTCTTGTCTTCAGGTGCCTTGGAGACGTTCTCCCCTCCTGCTGGATCCTTCTTCCAACTCTATAATACTGTGATTCTCTTCTGCAGGAGGAAAGGGTCTCTATTAATCATGCTTGATGCTTTTGATGCCTCTGATATCTTTCAGCTGTTCAGTCAGAGCTCGAGACTTTATATTCTCTGCACAATGCTTGCTATAGTACATGGACACACTGTACAAATAATATCCCAGCAAAAGAAAGTTAAATTTAATTTAAATTTAATTACATTTCAGCTGCAGGCCTTTTTACAGATTATCCCAGGAGTATGCATTAGCTGCCGTGGTGGAAGCAGATTTTTGGATCACAGGAGCCATGAAAAATTATAGAAGTGGCAAGTGAATCAAGGTTGACCAAGACTATTATTCTTTCCCTGCCCCTTGCAAATGTCGAAAAATATCTTCTAGGCAACATCAGGCTAAACCTGGTGGGTTTTCAAAGTCATGACTGCATCTGGGACCTAGGAATTGTGACAGTGAGGACAATTATAACCAGTGGAACAACTTGCCTCCAGAAGCTGTGACTGATCCATCACTGGAGGTTTTCAAGAAGAGATTGATGGACAGCCATTGGTCCAGAATGGTATAGGGCAGGAGTCTGCAACCTTAAACCCTCAAAGAGCCACTTTGACCTATTTCTCACAGAAAAGAAAACACCGGGAGCCAATAATTTAACAACCAATGTGACTGGGTGGGCGTGTGGCCAACTCGACATCACTCGCCTCCTGCTCTGGAATATGGAGAGAGTCTCCATCCCTTGCCCTCCCCCTTACCTTCGCAGGCCAGGTGAGGAGTGACAGGAAGGAGAAGGGCCATCCAGTGGTGGGATCAGCCAACAGGGAGCTGTAGCAGAAGCCTGAAAGAGCCGCACGTGGCTCCAGAGCCACAGGTTGCAGATCCCTAGTATAGGGTCTTCTTCCTGAGCAGGGTTGGACTAGAAGGCCTCCAGGGTCCCTTCCAGCTCTGGTATTCTGTTAATTGAATGAAGTCCAGCTAGAACTGAGATGACACTAGGTTGCTCCAAAGTTAGTGACATGAAGAAGTAAGCAAAGCATTAAAAAAAAATCAAGTCAAACTCTTTCCCATCCTTTAGATCTCCATTTAAAATGATCAAATCTCGATTGAATCTAATGGATTTCCTCCCTACTGGTTACTTTTTCTGGTCTCCCTTTCTCTAAAAAGCATGAGACCACCCATGTTGAGTGCACACAGAGACCTACTACACAACATTTCACACTTACAACCATGAATATCTGTGGAGATTCTCAGTCATCCAGGTCATGGTTGTTCCCCAGAGTGCTTTTTTTTCCAAAGGCAAATGGACTTCGTTTGTTTTTTTTCCTTGAAGACATTTCACTTCTCATCCAAGAAGCTTCTTCAGTTCTGAAGAACTGCCTCTCCGCAGAACTGAAGAAGCTTCTTGGACGAGAAGCGAAATGTCTTTAAAAAACAAAAAATCAAAGTCCAGTTGCCTTTGGGAAAAAGGCAACTTTTGGGATTACAACCATGAGCTGTTAAAAAGAGGTGGGCACAAGGTCATAGACCCCCAAGTCATCTCTAGTTGGTGATTGGAATCTATATCACCTGTGTTTTAGTCTAGTGATTCAGCTTGATTTTTTTTTTAAAAAGGGCTATTCCTCTCTCTAATGGGAAGATTTCACAGTTACTTAGTTAGGAAAATGTTTCACGCAGGCTGTAAACCTGGCAGGGCCTGTAATCGTCCTCTTGTTGAACACGGGCACCCTCTTCCATGATGATTTAAGTCCCTGGATATCAAATCCAGGATAATCACCTTTCTAAATGTAGAATATAAGTTGTCTGAGGGTTTTTTAAAATTTCTTTCTTTTTGCCCTGCAAATCTTTCGTTTTATATGTATCAAGGTTGAAGGTAAGGGGGGAAAAGGAATCTAAAATGCCGATGTTAAAATTTAGTAGTTGCTTTTTGGAGATAGAGGCAGTTTTGCATAAAATATTTTGCAGATGAATATTTTAGACAGGCTTGAGTAGGCTGCTAATGGGTTTTTTTTTTTTCCACAGCTGATGAAATTAAAGATAGTTTCCAAACTCTGCATGGCCCTTTGAAGCTAGAGACCCACGGGCTAGAAGAAGTTGAGAAGATATTTCTAAGTCGGGGCTTTCTTTTGTAGTTCTCGACTTGGTTCCCTTGTGTGTGTGTTTGTGTATCTAGAAGGGTTGTCTAAAAAAAAAAAAAAACCCTTCTTTGTGACAGTGAACAATGGCTCCCCTTGGATTTCCTGATAAAGAAGGAGTAGCAATAGCAATCGCATTTAGACGTATATATCACCCCACTAGTGCTTTACAGGTTCTCTCCTTGATTAATTTCCACCCATTGCTTCTTCTTGTCCTGCCTTCAGTTGTTTTGGAGAATAGCTTGACTCCCTCTTCTTTGGGGCAACCCCCGAGATCGGGGTGGGATTCAAAATTTTTAACAAACGGTTCTGTGGGCATGGCTTAGGTGGTGAGGGTGGCTTGGTAGTCATGTGACTGGGTGGACATGGCTTGGTGGTCATGTTATTGGCTGGGCGTGGCCAACTCAACATCACTCACATCGAGGCACGCATCTCCTTGCCTGGCCTCTCGTGACTGTGGGGATGCTGCAACAGTCGTAAGTGTGAAAAAGGGTTTTTTCAGTGTCATTGTAACTTTAAATGGTCATTCCACACAAGCAAAGTACCAGCAAAGGAGGGGAAAAAAAACTCCAGAGACAGGAAATCTAATCTTGCCAAGAATGTAATAAGGGTTAACGGAGAGACAGTTTCTGTAAGCAACACCAGAATGTTTCCTTCCTGCCTTCCTTACAGGATTAGGCCAGTAATTTCTTCTAACAACCGGTTCTCTGAACTGCTTAGAATGTTAACAACCGGTTCTAGCAAATAGGTGTGAACAGGTAGAATTCCACCTGTGCCTGAGATACTGGAACACCACTGTCCTGTCACCCCAGTCTTCTTTTCATCAAACTAGGCATACCAACTTCTAGCAACCGCTCTTCACATGTTTTAGCCTCCAGTCCCCTAATCCTCTTTGTTGCTCTTCTCTGCACTCTTCCTAGAGTCTCAACATCTTTTTGGACTGTGTAACTTCAGATCCAATTCGGAAGGAGACCTGAGATAACCCTAAGTGTATGTGGGTTCTCTTCTGGCTGCAAGCTCTGTCTGGATCTTCACTGAAGATCCTCTGTGTCTTTCCCCTTAGTGCCCATGCCAACTGGGGTGTGAGGAAGCTTTGTTATCAGCTGTCAAAGAGTGCAAAGTCAGGAGATATGAATTGTCTTGTTGTCTGGCAGCCAGAACAATTTTTGTTCCAGGGACTCGGTGAAGATGCCAATTTTTTTTTTTTAAGTGACATGCAGATTCCCCCATGCCAGCTTCCTGAAAAATAGACATCTTTGGGAGCGACGGGGTTTCTTGATTGCAGCTTCGACCTGTTGGCCCTTCCTGAGTCCTCATTATCCACGGTTGTTTGTTTGTTTTTAAGTGATTCCTTTAAAGGACCTCAATGAATTCTTGACCCTTCCAGGGCTGGACTCTGATCCAAACAAAACCAAAAGGGCATGAAAGATCCCTTGGGAAAATTATGCCAGCCTAGGCAAAAATACAGAAATTGCTTCTGGGGACTTGTCGAAATGGATCTAAAAATACACCTAGATTTTGGAAAGCCAGGTGAACTGAAATGAATCGAGTTCTTTGACAGACGCAGAAGCCTAGTTAAACTTTCCCACTTCTTGTGGCACAGGGTGGGATTCTTTGCTCAAGCAGGAATGCTACCCTTTTTCAAAATCTTTCGTTCCTCCCCAGTTCCAACCCCTCAGAAAGAAAACTCCACTCAGAATCATCCAGAGGACAAAACAGGGATTTATATTTTTTATTTTATTTTATTTTTGGTCAAGGAAAGGGCTGCGCAAAATGTCCCTCGTCCAATTTGTTTTTTTAATCTGATTCTCTGGAAAGGGATTGACAGCAGGAATCAATGTATCATTCACATAGCAGAAGAAATCTTTGGAAAGCTTTGGGGCTGTGTTGGGGAGGAGCAACGACCTCTGCAGAGGGGTCAGCGATGCAAAATGGACGAAGTCACATATTCTACAGGCAGCAAGACAGCTATTCTCCAAAGCCCCCAAAGGCCAGATAAGGAAGAATGGATGGAAACTGAACAAGGAGAGATTCAACCTGGAAATAAGGAGAAACAGTGGATTTCCCTCCCCTTCTTTATGTTTTATGACTCTATTAAGCTTATTTTAGTATTTTCTAGGTGGCAAAATGGCTTAAAGATGCTGAGCTTGTCAAAGGGAAAGCTGACAGCCCAGGTTTGAGACCCAAGCACCATGTCACGGGGTGAGTTCCCATTCCCTGCTCCATCTCTTACCAACCTAGCAATTCAAAAACATTTTATTTTATTTATTTATTTTGTCAAGCATGCATTTGATAATATATATAAGCATAAACGTGATTATGAATACATGAAATAGATACAAATAAAAGGGAACATTAGGACAGGGATGGTAGGCACGTTGGTGCGCTTATGCACGCCCCCTCACAGACCTCTTAAGAATGGGGTGAGGTCCACAGTAGACCGTCTAAGGTTAAAGTGTTTGGGGTTTCGGGAAGAAACCACAGAGACACGCAAATGCAAGTAGATAAATAGGTACCACTTTGCAGGGAAGGCAAAGCATTCCGTGCACCTTGGCGAATAGTCATGCTGGCCACACAACCATGGAAGTGTCTTTAGACAAAGCTGGATCCCTTGGCTGAAAAACAGAGATGAACACTGCTCTCTGGAGTTGGACACACCTGGACAAGGGAAAACCTTTACCTTTTAGAATAGAATAGGAATTCTTGATTGGCCAAGTGTGATTGGACACACAAGGAATTTGTCTTGGTGCAAATGCTCTCAGTGTCCATAAAAGAAAAGATACATTCGTCAAGAGTCAAGAATCATCAGGTACAACACTTAATGATAGTCATAGGGTGCAATAAGGATAGAATAGAAAATAGAATAGAATTGAATAGAATAGAAAATAGAATGGAATGGAATAGAAAATTAGAATAGAATGGAATGGAATAGAATATTGGAATGAAGAATAGAATAAGGAATAGAAATAGAAAATAGAATAGAATAGAATAGAATAGAATAGAATAGAATAGAATAGAATAGAATAGAATAGAATAGAATAGAATAGAATTCTTTTATTGGCCAAGTGTGATTGGACACACAAGGAATTTGTCTTTGGTGCAAATGCTCTCAGTGTACATCAAAGAAAAGATACATTCATCAAGAGTCAAGAATCATCAGGTAAAACACTTAATGATAGTTATTGGGTACAATAAGCAATCGAATCATACTAGGAAACAGTCCATATAAATCGTAAGGATACAAGCAACAAAGTTGCAGTCCTACAGTCACAAGTGGGAGGGGATGGTTGATAAGGAGTGATGAGAAGATTAATAGTGATAGTAGTGCAGACTTTGTAAATAGTTGGACAGTGTTGAGGGAGTTATTTGTTTAGCAGAGTGACGGCGTTCAGGAAAAAACTGTCCTTGTGTCTAGTTGTTCTGGTGTGCAGGGCTCTATAGCATCGTTTTGTGGGAAGGAGTTGAAACAGTTTTATGTCCGGGATGTGAGGGGTCTGTAGATATTTTCACAGCCCTCTTTTTGACTTGTGTAGGATGCAGGTCCTCCCTGGAAGGCAGATTGGTAGCCATTGTTTTTTCTGCAGTCCTAATTTTTACCTTAGTATTTTCCACTCTAGAACTTCTGCTACTGAGTAGCCCTTCCATGGATGTCCATATGGTTCCTGAAGGAACCCCAAATGTTCTCCTTCGTTGGTTGCTCTCTTCCCTTTTTAATTTGGCTACGTTCACGACTGGAATGCAGCTCCTCTTCTTCTCCTAACCAAGACAAAGACTACATTCACTTGGAGGGACCTTGAGAAGATTACCTACTCAGGCAGCGCTTCGAAATATGACATGTGAATTAAGTTCAGCTAAGTGTTAATAGATTGGTTCTTACCCCACTTGGATGACTTCTATAAAAAGGAAATAGGAACATTTACATTCTCCTTTCCATTTGAGCATTTCTTTAACTTTATTCTATTTCTCCACATCGCGCCCCCCCAAAAGCTGGGAATATTCCAAGCCATTTGCATTTGATGAGTGCTGCATATCCATAATTATGGTATCATTTAACCTTCTCTATGATAAGTTTAAATCACAATATATCGGGCTTCGGGAATTTCTTGCCGGCAAGCCTGTTTTTCTGCTCCAGGCTGTGGTTCAAAGAATGTAAAAAACATGAAAAGCAGAAATGCTGTGTAGGTTGTGTGGAGGGTGAGAGGAATTTGAAAGTGGCATGAAGGCGAGAGACCACGATTGCACTGAAAGCAGGTTTGGAAAATGGTTTGTGAAATGACAGAATTGCCTCCCCAGGTCTAGTAGAAGAGGTGGAGGGAGAGTGGGGAGGAAATTAACGTTGATCGGGGTTTAGCCCTGATTGCAAATATTTTAGCTTTTTAAAAAATTGGAAAGGATGAATTGAGGGGGTCCTGGGTGATCTCTGAGCTTGTTTGTTTCCTTGGAGATGTTTCTTTACCCCACTAGGTAACCTCATCAGTGCTAGTCCTCGCTTTAATCTAGCATAGTCATTAGCACTGATGAGGTTATCTAGTTTGGGTCATGTAATGTCTCCAAGAAAACAACCAAGCTCAGAAGACACTAAAGGCCCCACTAAAAGCTCCTCTTCCTCCTCCTCCTCTCCACAAACCCCACTTCCTACTAGCACTGATGATGTTACTTAGTTGGGTCATGAATCATCTGCAAGACAACTACCAAGCTCAGCAAGCCGCAAAGACCCCATAGTTCTCTTCTTCCTCCTCCTCCTCTTCCTCTTCCACTCAAAAAACCCACTTCCCTTCTAGGACTGATGATGTTACCTAGCTTGGTCATGAAACGTCTGCAAGAAAACCACCAAGCTCAGAGAGCACCAAGGACCCCTCATGTCAACCCCGAGCTGCGCATATTCTCCTTTAAAGGGTGGCTTGGTGGGCAAAGTGTTTGAAACAAATTACTTACAACTGGTCCTCACATTTAACAATGGTTGCGGCGTCCTCACATTCACGTGGTCAAAATCTGGCTGCTAGGCAACTGCCCTGGATGGATGACCAGGGAACAGGGAAGCCATTTAGCCACCGTGTTACTAACACAACAGCCGAAATGATTCACTTAAAGACAGTGGCGAGAAAGGTCATGCCCTGGGACAAAACTCACTTAACCAAGGTCTCACTCAGCGACAGATTAATTGGGTTCGATTATGGTCGTACATCAATGTTCCATATTAGCAGGCTTGAAACCCTGCATTCCTATTGGTCTAGAAAAGCCAGATCGTGATTGGATGGCTTGAACATTCCTGATTGGCTCATACAGGGTTTGCTGCGATTGGCTGAAACCAAGCGCGGCAAACTCAAAGAGTTGTCATTGGCTGCCTAGCCGCGGCCAGCTCTATAAGAAGAGCTGCCGCGCGCTAGGGTTTCTCAGTCTCAGAATCTATCTGTTAAATAAAGAGCTGTTGTTCACTACTCAAGCCTCGTCAATTCACGGGACCCCCCGGGCCATACATAACAGTCAAGGACTACCTGTCCTTGGAGTCTTGCTCAACGTCAGCCAAATTTGCCGCATTGTGTTCCTTCCCGACTGCTTCACTGGGACCAACTTCTCTCACTGCACCGGCTCCCTTGTAATGCAAGATAGCCAGCATGTCTGACTTTGCCAGAAGATCATTGGCAAGCTGGTCACATCCCCGGATCGGATCGATACTCCCCTCCAATGCCGATCCGAGCCAAGGGAAGGCAAAGATTGCGAGACGCATTACTGATTTTCCAGGCCCCATTAAGTCCTCCATTTTCGTAGGGAGAAACCTTCTTGGCACCAATGCTGCTCTCCCCAGCCACCCACCCCACAAGTAACTCAGACTGCATTCATGCCAGATTGTGCATCCTTAAACATCCTGCAGATGTTTCACCAAGCCAGGCTTTCAATTCGGGACATAAAGGCAAAGAGAGACGAAGAGGAAACTTTTGGCGTTCGTGCACGCGCGTGCACACACACACACACACACACTCATACAAACACACACACAGCAGATGGAAAGCACCACTGCTGATTCACAAAAGACTTTACTGGCATCACTCTCGGCATATAAATTTTAAACTCTGAGTAAGCAAACTTTCTGGGGAGACAAAGACATTTTGGTACGGAAAGTGCATGGGCGTGAATGAAAAGCCCAGTTTTGGGGGCCCTTTCTACTCAGAGTGATCTGGTCCCAGTTTTTCTCTTTCTGGGAATTCACTGGTAAGGTTCGAAGGACATCAACCCACTATGATCTTCCCTACCACTGGGCCACCCTGAGGAAGTCCATAGTTCTGCTCCCCAAAGAATGCTCAGAAAGGCAGGTGGATGCTTATCTCAGGACTGATTCCACTTCTTGAGATCAGCAGAGCTTCAAGATCTATCCGTGATTATCTGGGGAGTAACTAACTATGATCTATGGGCTGTGGTGGTGGTGGTGCAGTGGTTAGTACTGCAAGCTACTTCTGCTGACTGCTGGCTGCATTTCAGCAGTTCGATTCTGACTGGCTCAAGGTTGACGCAGCCTTCCATCCTTCCGAGGTCAGTAAAATGAAGGCCCAGATTGTTGGGGGCAAGAGGCTGACTCTGTAAACTGCTTTGAGAGGGCTGGAAAGCACTATGCAGTAGTATATAAGTCTAAGTGCTATTGCTATTTTCCTTCCTTCCTTCCTTCCTTCCTTCCTTCCTTCCTTCCTTCCTTCCTTCCTTCCTTCCTTCCTTGCCAGTGGTTAGAATGCAGTATTTCAGGCTAATTCTGTCAACTGCTAGCAGTTCGATTCTCACCGGCTCAAGATTGACTCTAAGCAGTTTGCAGAATCAGCCTGTTGTCCCCAACAATCTGGGTGGTATATAAGTCTAAGCGCTATTGCTATCTATCCTACCACCATGCCACCAAAGAAAGTCTGTATTTCTGCTCCCCAATGAGAGAGTTCAAAAGGACAGACTGATTTCGCTTCCTGGGAACAGCACAGCTTCAAAATCTATCCATGACTGTCTGGGAGTAACTTACTATGATCTATCTCATCACCATGCCATCAAAAGGAATCTATACTTCTGCTTGCCAGTGAGAGTTCAGAAGGATAGGGTGATATCTACTCCAATTCTTGAGATCCATCCAAGTTTCAGGATTGATCCATGATTATCTGGAGTAACTCTGACCGCGGAACTCAGCGATTCTTGGACAAGCGTCAGGATCTTCTTCATCCACCAGGGTCACAACGCTTTCCTTCCAGTTTATAGAGGGCCCCCCACCCTGGAGCTTTCATTTTCAAAAGGCTAGCGTGAAATGGATGCCATCCCGAAGAAAATGAGAAAGAGGCCGCTTTGATTATTCCTCCTGTTCTCCCCATTGATCCTCTACATCAGTAGCAAAGTGAAAGCATCATTATCATCTCATTCCCTTGGCTGAACAAAACGGGTCAATCAATCACCCAGGCTCTCAAGTAGATGATATCATCCCTAGTCCTGAAGGAAGTGCCAATCTCTCTCTCTCTCTCTCTCTCAACTTTAAAAGATTACAAGGCAGGCAAAGAAACAAAAGAACATTGTCTCGGAAAACATATTGGCTGCACTCCGAAAACATGCTCAGCTTGATCGGTAAAGACCCAGAGCCTTTATTTCCACCATTTGGGAAACGGCAAGTAGTCCCGAAGTGACGTCCAAAATTTCTCTTGCTAGGCGAAAAAAAAATGTGTTCAGCAAGTCTGTCCCTCTTTTACAACTTTATTTGTCATTCACTGAATCGCTGTGGTTGTTAAGTTATAGGTAAAGGTTCCCCTCGTACATCCGTACTAGTCGTTTCTGGCTTTAGAGGGTGGTACTCATCTCCGTTACAAAGCCGAAGAAGAGCCAGAGCTCTCCAAAGACGTCTCCGTGGTCATGTGGCTGGCAGGACTAAACGCCAAAGGCGCACAGAATGCTGTTCCCTTCCCACCAAAGGGTCTCTATTTTTCTACTTGCACTTTTTACATGCTTTCGCACTGCTGGGTTGGCAGAAGCTGGGACAAGGAAACGGGAGCTCACTCCATGACATGGCGCTAGGGATTTGAACCGCTGAACTGCCAACCTTTCTGATCGACAAGCTCAGCATCTTAGCCACGGAGCTGCTGCATCCCATTCAAGCTAAGTTTGCTGGACAGAAGGTCACCAAAGCGGATTGCGTGACCCTGGAACAGTGCAGCTGTCGTAAGTATGAGGCACTTGCCAAACATCTGAATTTTGATCACGTGATCCTGCAAAGGTCATCAGTGTGAAAAAGGGTCCTAAGTCTCTTTTTTGGCGGCTGTAGTAACTTCGAATGGTCACTAAGTAAACTGTTGCACGTTGAGGACTACTGTAATTCTGAAGTTGTAGCAGCACTAAAAGAAATGGCAAGCAACCAATGCTTGCAGTATCTCTGGGCTTCAGCAGATAATCGGTTTAATTGCTAAGGTTATTTCTATTGAAATATCCTTGCTAAATGGAGGTGTTGATTACCTGGCAGAACTCCCATTCCGATCAATACATGCTAAATTAGAGAACAATGAGCAATAACTGGGTTGAATTATTTCTCTCCCCATCTCTTCCTATCGCCTTGAAGGTCTAGGACAACTTGCCACAGCTTCCATCGCCCAACCGACTCGCCATGGGAGAATTCAACGCAGGATAACTCAAGAGAGGGACAAGCGAATTTGTCTTGCTTTAAGGTTTGAGCCTTAAAAGCCTAAGGTTTTAAGAGACACGGTGGCTTAGCAGCTAAGACGCTGAGCTTTGTCGATAAGAAAGGTTGGCGGTTCGGCGCTTCGAATCCCTAGCGCCGTGTGATGGAGTGAGCTCCCGTTACTTGTCCCGGCTTCTGCCAATCTAGCAGTTCGAAAGCACGTAAAAAATTCAAGCAGAAAAATAGGGACCACTTTGGTGTTCAGTGCGCCTTCAGTGTTTAGTCCTGCCGGTCACATGACCACAGAGACGTCTTCGGACAGTGGTGGCTCTTTGGCTTTGTAAAGGAGATGAGCACCACTCCCGAGAGCCAGAAAACGACTAGCACGTATGTGAGACGGGAACCTTTACCTTAAGGTTTGAACCTTCTCAAGTTAGAAGTTCTCCAGGATGGGGTGAGTTGTGATTCTACTTGCCCCTCTCCTGAGTTATTCCCTCATTGAATTATCCCATGGTGAGTTGGCTGGGGTGAGTTGTTTCTGTGGTGAGTTGGCCAGGGTATGTTGGCCGGGGTGAGCCGACCATGACGAGATGGCTGGGGAGCATCAGCCAGGGTGAATCATCCATGGTGAATTGTCCCAATCTGCTTTTTGGTGTCCTAGAAGACAATTGTGCGACTCTGGAAAACTCCATGGTAGCTTTACATTTTTTCTTCCAGGAATGATTCTTGTACTCTTAACAGGTTGCACAGAGGAAGATCAGTCTGGGTTTTTCTAAGTATTTCCTACCATTTTTGGCAAGGGAGAGAAATAAGGCTAGAAGGCATCTGAATTCAGCGGAGAGCAGCCTGCAGGTGTGTGACTCATAACAATAGCCCACCTCGATGAGACTTCGTGTTATATTTGAAACCAAAATATGTTGTAGGAGAGGATGAAATCATATTCTGGGTAGTTGGTGCTGTCCTCCTACTATTGAAATCTTACCTTCCTTCCTCCTCTTCCTCCTCCTCCTCTAATTTTATAATTTTATTTTGGAATCACACTGTAATGCCCAAGAAGCTATAAATACTATAGTCAGATGGATGAGTATTTTTTGGCGAGACAAGAAGATATGCTTCTTCGTTGGTGGAATTTTATTAACTCGTGTGAGCAGAGCTGAATAGTCACAGGGGCAGAAGGACCCTAATGAGCTTTGGGTATTTGCTATTTGATAAACAGCAGGTTGCTTGGATTATCACAAGGATTATCACAAGGATGTAGACAAAGCAGAAGTCAATTGAGGATCAAATCAGAATAACAGACTCACAGACTCGGAAAGAAACTTGGAGGTCTTCTAGTCCAGCCCCCTGCTTAGACAGGACACCATTGCAGACAAATGGTTGTCCAAGACTCTTCTTAAAAACTTCCAGTGTTGGAGCATTCACAACTTCTGCAGGCAAGCTGTTTAATTGTTCTAAATATCGGGAAATTTCTCCTTAGTTCTAGGTTGCTTCTCTCCTTGATAAGTTTCCATCCGTTGCTTCTTGTCCTACCTTCAGGTGCTTTGGAGAATAGCTGGACTCCATTTTCTTTGTGGTAGCCCTTGAGACAGAGGTGGCATTCAGCAGGTTCTGAATAGTTCTGGAGAACTGGGAGCAGAAAGTTTGAGTAGTTCAGAGAACCAGTAAATCTCACCTCTGACTGGGCCTGCCCCTATCTCTTCTCTGCCTCCCATTGAGTCCCAGCTGATCAGCTGGCTCTTCTTTGGTTGCCCTGCACAGGAGAAGAGAGCTGGAAAGCAGGTTAGTGGGGTGGGGAGGGAATGGGGATTTTGCAGTATCCTTCCCCTGCCACGCCCACCAAGCCACACCCACCAAGCCACACCACGCTGACCAAGAACAGGTAGTAAAAAAATGTGAATCCCACCACTGCCCTGAGATATTGGAAGACTGCTATCATGTCACCCCTAGTCCTTCTTTTCAACTAATCCTATTTATTGTTGGGGCTGATTGTATATGTGAAGATTTTGAGTGACAAGGTTGACAAAACAGATGTGTACTGTAACCACCAAAGAGGAACCAGAGCTTCTGATGATAGTTGACCCATTGATGGTTGCGTGGGTACAGGCTCAAATGTGTGAAATGTGTCCAGCCTTCAGGCGCTTGGATAGGTTGACCTTTTCTTTTTCGTGGCAGCTCCTCAAGTATTGGAACACTGCTCTCACATCAGTGCTTGTCCCTTTTCTTTAATTTAATTTTTGATGAGACACTGTACAAACGCAAATAGAAAAAAAAAAAAACCAAACCAGGGAACTAAAAGAATAAAGAAGAAAGGAGTAAACAAGTGATCTGAAAAATAAAAACCATCAAGGGCGTCCAAATATATCGTTAGTAAATCATGAATGACTGAATGTGGCACTTTAAATGAGGGGAAAAAAAAAAAAACCACTCTTGAGCTTTAAGCAAAGATAAGCATCAAGAACAATGATCAACACAGTATAAATCATCACGTCACTCTCTAGACTTTCCGTAGGTTGAATCAAAACTCAAAATCTGGTCTGCTTTCAAGGTCTTATGAGACTGAAGGATAGGCTCCAATACACGGGGGTGGGGTGGTGGGTGGTGGTGGGGAACCACCTCAAATTGTGGATGAGGCAAAATGTGCTAAAATATAATCTAGAGACGGTTTCCCCTTTGAATTAAATTTCACATCAGATTTATTTTGAAGGTGTGCAAAAAAAAAAAAAAAAAGGAAGAAGCGATGTCTCTTTTCACAGCCCATCTCCCTTGGATACTATTCTGCTACAGGTAAGTCTTCCACATTTCAGGCAGAGTTTGGGAGTAATTTCCCCCCATTTTAGAGCAGTAGAAAAACTCTCTGGAGCCTCCTAAAATAAGCTCTTGCTTTAAGTGACAATAAACTGTTTTATGTGCAGTTGAAATGGATTCTACATTACCATGAGTGACTCCTGAGTATTTTACCAGCAAGGGGCACATTGTATTTCGGTCCAAACTTTGACCACCTGTTAGGCTTGGAGGAAGTTACCAGATTCAGTCTCCCAAAAACCTGGAAAGCTGGAACTATAATTTCTGAATACATATGCTTCTGAACCCTGGAAATCGTCAGGGTTCAGAAATACTTATATATTTCACAGGGACACACACAGAGAGAGAGCTGATGTCAGGTTCCAAGGACTAATAAAGATATGTGGAGGGCATTCTAAGCACTTTCTTTATTGTTCCTCACCTGTAGACAGAATCTTGCCAAGCTAAAGCAGACTACTAGCACTTTTATGTATAGACTCCAGGAACTGCAAGGCAGGAGCTGTCTCAGCCCTCTTTTTCCACACAATCTTAACTCTCTTTCTCCCACACGATAACTGGGTGTAAGGAACCACTGTATGCAACCTTCTGTTCTGTGCAATAATCATCTTCCAGGCAGCCATAAACAATGTCTATCCAACCTGTTGTTTACACCGTTCAGTGAAGGCGCCCTTACTAACACTTTGATCATGGTTTCCATGTTGAATTGCCTGTGCCATTAATACATTTATCTTAAGCTTCAAGTGGGTTTGCTTTTTGCATATGGCTAGTCCCCGACTTAAGGCCACAACCGGGGCCAGAATTTTCGTTGCTAAGTACGATGGGGCTGAAGTCAGTCATGCCTGATTTTACGACCTTTATGGCCACAGTTGTTAAGGACATCACCACTATTACACGCCCCATCATTAAGGGGCATGCGTAGGTGCACAATCGTGCCTACCGTCCCTGTCCTATTGTCCCCATTTATTTGTATGTCTATTTCCTGTATTCATGCTCATGTTTATACTTATACCTATTATCTTGTAAGCAATTGACAAATCAGATAGATACATAAAATAAAATCATCACAGTTGTTAAGCAAATCCAGCTTCCTCCACTGACTTTATTGTAAACCAGCTGGAAGGGTCACAACTGGTGATCACCCTGGGATCTTGGAATTGTAGTAAATATAACCCATGTGCCGAATGTTGATAACATGGCGACGGGTATGCTAAGAACATGCCTTATTATAGTAAGAGTTCTAACTTCAGATGTTCTTGGTGTATAGACCTCACTGCCAGCTTAAAGGCTTTTAAAATGGATTAAATGCCTTCATGATAAGCCTATCAGTAGTTACTAATGATGGTTATTTAGCACCTCCCATAAGAGGGCCATATGTTTCTTGATAATTCTAGTAGACAACGCAAATCTCCTTTCCGATTTCCCAGAAGCCTCTGGTTGGCTGTGTAATCTGGGTGTTCCCCAATACAGGTAGTGTTCAACTTACAATTCCAACTGAGCTAACGTTTCCTTAGCAAGACAGCTAAGTGAGTTTGGCTTCATCGTACAAACTTCCTTGCCACGGTTGTGAAGTGAATCGCTCTGTTAAGTGAACCGCTGGTCACTAAGCAAATCTGGCTTCTCTCGTTGACTTTGCTGTTTGGACATTGGCTGGGAGGGTTACAAATGGTGATCGTGTGACCCTGGGACATTGCAACTGTCCTGAATCCATGCCAGTTGCCAAGTATCTGAATTTTGATCCCAAGACCAGGGGGATGCTGGAAAGGTCATAACTGTGAAAAACAGCCAGTCAGATTAGTCACTCCTTTTTTTTAGTGCCATTGTAACTTTGAACAGTTGCTAAATCAATGGCTGTATATTAATGCCTGTCAGCCATTTTTCCTGAGTCTTCATGCCGCCCAGTTGGCAGGTTGGCATTCGGTGCTCAGGAGCTCCGGATAATTCCAGTTCCTGGGAAGCTCCTTGGAGATTTAGAGATTCGGGTTAATGTCAGCGTTCCAACTAACCAACCCAATAAACTCTGAGACAAACAATTCCTCAAAGTTCCATTTTATTAGAGTTGTCATATTTGCATATCTGGGAAAACTCAAATCTGAGAGTTCTGTGTTTTTCCCTTCCCAAAAGAGAAATTCAAAGATCCACCCCCTGCACCCGCCAGTCGATCACATGGCCCAATCGTATCATCGGCCCAACTGGAGACCTTCCTCCAGACACTCCCCTCCGGGCACAGGGCAACTTGTCCTTGACTCTCTGAGAAAGCATGTTGTTGAGTCTAATCTTCCACCTCTCTATGAACTCCCTCCTCCCTAATTCCCAGGCACTAAATGTGACAGCTTCGAACCTTCCAAGCAGTGGTGGGATTCAATTTTTTTTACTACTGGTTCTTTGGGCGTGGCTTGGTGGGTGTGGCTTGGAGGGTGTGGCCGGGGAAGGATACTGCAAAATCCCCATTCCCTCCCCACCACACTAACCTGTTTTCCAGCTCCCTTCTCCTGTGCAGGGCAATCAAAGAAGACTCAGCTGCTCATCTGGGACTCAAGAGGAGGAGAATAGATGGGACAGGGCCAGTCAGAGGTGTCAATTGCCACTTCTCCGAACTACTCAAAATTTCCGCTACCGGTTTTTCCAAAACTGGTCAGAACCTGCTGAATACCCCCTCTGTTCCAAGTAAAAAAAATGGCTCCCAAGGCTGACAAGGCCACCTCTATACTCATGCCACCCTAAACCATGTAGTAGTCATCCTTCTTGAATAAGAGTCCAGGATTTTTTTGTGAATCCTGCCTGGGAGACCAACACGTTGGCTAATGGACTTGTATTCCATACAGCGCAGTTCGTCTTACATCGTTATGTCCTTCCTTCCCCGCCCCCCGAACGTGATTGAAGAGTGGAGCAGAGAACCACCTAATAAATGTATATGTTCATTGTCGTCGGAATAGATTTATTTGATTCCCTGCTGCCGCCTTGGGAAAGAGAAAATCCCTCTTTGCACAAGAATTCAATTAAAAAACAGTTGAACTGGCCTTCCTGACTGGTGCCAGATGCGTCTTCTTGATATGGCATGAAAGAGATCCTTTTATCTGACAATTATTAATTTTCTGTGTACCATTTCAAAGTCAATTAAACGGGGTAATTGAGCATATTTGGAGCATTCTGTAAATCCATTTTTCTCTCTGAGGTGGCCGTGGCAATTTCCATTTCGTCGTATCCACCTTCGGTATATTCGCGGTGTCGTATTTGTCACTTAATTATCAACAATGCTCGGCGTTCCAGGTGTCCCTTTTGACCACGGTTCCAAAGGCCACAGAAACTGTGAACTTCGGAGATCGCCAGACTCCGACTCCCTTAATCCCTGGCCTTGAGGCCAGAGTCAGACAGCTTAGTAGAACATCAAGAGTCTCCATCAATGACCTACAAGAAGGAACGATGTCATCGGGACACCAAAAGTTTGATTTTTTTTTTTACTTTTGTGGGCGGAAGGTCAGCTTGTTTGGCTTCATAGAGTACATCCACCTACTGCAATGGATAGACCTCCTTACAGGTGTCAATCGAGGACTTTCTGTAGGCTATAGGTAATCCTCAACTTACAACCACAATTGTGCCCTAATGTCATGGCCCTGTGGGAGTCTGAATCCAAGGAAGAAGACGAACAGCTGACTGTTGGCTTTGGAGGAAACTGGGGAAGGGTAAAGGCCAGCTGGGCAGAGCAGAGAAGAGGGAGAATAAAGTTGACAGCCTTCCATCCTTCTGAGGTTGATAAAATGAGGGCCCATATTGTTGGGGACAATATGTTAACTCTGTACAACTGTTTAGAGAGAGCAATATATAAATCTGCCATTGCTCTTTGGCCGAAGGAGCATAGTTCTGGCTTCACTATCAAAAATGTATCCTCAGATGGCTCCTCAAAGGTGTGATTTTACTGTTGCAACAGCTGCCCTCTGGAATTATATCCCCCCGAGGTTTGAATCATCCCAATTCTGCTCTCCTTAAAACGGGTATTGAATATCTGCCTTTTCCTCCAGTGGGCTCACTGCAGGAATTTTATGAGTGTGTCACTATTTTAATCTCTGGGCTATCACTTCCTTTTGTTTGCACAAGGCTGGAGCGGTTAATCTCGCACGCCACACAAACACTCGACATGATGTGGGCGGCCTGTAACACTGGTCACTCAACAAATACGTACCCAGGCTGGAGATGTGTAACTGAAGGGAACGTGACGATTGGGAATGTTTGCACAAAACAGTGTGCCCACAACTGTCTTAAAATCAAGGCATTTTCTCCAAGGTGTAACTGCAGAAGACTAGGAAAGGGAATACAGGGGTGTGTCTTTCTATAGCTTAAAAAGCACCAGCAGAGACATTCTGGGAGTTGAGTTAAAACCGTGAGAATTTAAGGTGAGAAAACTGGCTTAGATCAACACAGCAGCCCTATCGTACATTGGAAAGTTCTGGAATTCCCTGCTTTCATGCCGTTCAAACCTAGTTGAAGTCTGAAATACGAAAAAGAAACAACTTGAGGGCTGCTACAGGAGTAGGTGAATTGGGCATTAGTGAAAGAGAAGGGGTGAAGTTAAAAGAGGGATCAACCTAGAATCCCTATGTAGCCACAAGTGGACTCAATCTCCCAAGTAATGGTTAGCACCTCCTTGGAGGTCAACAGGGTCAACAGAATTCAAGGGGGATTAGACTTAGTTCACTTGTGGCTACGTAGGGATTCTAAGCCGCTCCCTCTTTTGATTCTGTCCCCAATAATGCTGCTCTCCCTACAATAATTCATTCTCCTGATCTCTAAAAAGATCTTAAGGGTGACTCCCTGGAAGGTAGGAAGATTCAACCCACAAGGCAAAACAAGGGTGAGCTCAGATTAACTGCCTCTTTCTTTGATCTCCTTTTTTATTAGCCCGTTCCTCTCGCTTTCAAGCATAATTAACACTTCCCTGATCAAAGACCCAGCATAAGCCAAGAATGAACAATCCTTGTTTTATTGCATTCCCCTATTAAAATGTGAATTGTAGCATTCAGCGCAAGAGAGAAATGGGAATGGATATAATTGTGGAACTGGTAGTAGTACCAGCTCAGGAAAATCAATTATACAAGAAAGGCCTTTTGATTTTTTTTTTTTAAATTTTAGAATCAAGAATAATACGGGTTAAGAGGGGCTATTTCTTTCAGCCTTGGTCTCTATCCTCATAGCTGAATGGA
This sequence comes from Pseudonaja textilis, assembly GCF_049901715.1. Lineage (NCBI taxonomy): Eukaryota > Metazoa > Chordata > Lepidosauria > Squamata > Elapidae > Pseudonaja > Pseudonaja textilis. The sequence goes on from NC_142002.1 coordinate 17,219,164, forward strand.
AGCATCTATAGTTACTGCATTGGTTTCTTAGATTCAAGCCCAGATGGGAAACATTTCTCTGTTTTGGAATAACCCTAACCCTAATTGCAGGCAGCCGGTAGGCAGCAGAAGTAGCCTGCAGTACTGCACTCTAACCACTGCATGGCCATGGCTCATATCTTACCAAACAGGCTGAAACAATGGGGGAGGGGGAATCTGTCTTTCACATAGACCAGGGGTCCTCAACCCCAGGGCCATGGACCGCAACCAGGCCATTGGTCATTTGGAACTGGGCCGTGCAAGTGGCTGGCGACCATGTGTGTGCACACTTGCATGAACTGCCACTCTCACACAACCATCCCTTCCCCCAAGCCAGAAAGGTTGGAGACCACTGAGATAAACCATCCCTATCCAGCAACTCTTTGTCCTATCTTACGAAGGTAAACCTATTTGTCAACTCTGCTGGTAGGACATTTCCTCTGAATGGTCTCCGCTCCTCTCTCTTGTCTATGGAGATTCTCAGTCATCCAGGTCAATTTCATGAGCGCATGGTTGCCATGTCATAAGCGCATGGTGTAACATAGTAGAATAAACACACCGGGACTAGATTCAGCAGTCCAACTGCAAGACACAGGCCCCTCATTTGAAGACAGCAAAGTCCACATTTTGGACAGAGAAGACCGCTGGTTTGAAAGAGAGGTCAAAGAGGCCATCTAGGTCAAAACTGAACAGCCCTCCTCCCTCAACAGAGGGATACAACATCCTCTATCTCCAGTCTACAATGCAGTCCTTCCAACAGTTCCAAGAAGGCCCCACACCAATTTGCACCACTCAGGTGACCCTGAGGACACAGGTAATCCCCCATGTGACCTTAACAACCCGCTAAAAGAATGCAAGTGACCAGCCGTCTGCAAGGAGTATCAATCCTTCCATTTCCCACCATCCAATCAGACACGAAGAAGCTTCTTGGATGAGAAGTGAAACGTCTTCAAAGAAAAACCAGAAAGTCCAGTTGCCTCTTGAAAAAAGCGTCTTTGGGTCTCTTCCCTCCTCTTTTCTGTCCTCCCGATGGCTTTGCCCTGAACCGCCAACCGCCTTTGCCGTTCTCCTTCCAGTTGGTATGATGACTGGCACAACTCCTGGGTGGGTAATAAATGATTGATTGTCTCTATCAGCATGGATTCTCCCTGGAACGGTATATTTTTAGTGCTCAATATTGTTTTAATAATAACTACATGCACCGTTTGGCAAAGCATTATTTGGGGAGTTGCACTAACAGCACTCCTGGTCCCCAAGATAAATCGGATGCCAAGCTAATTGCTTTGTGGGGTGGGAGGGCGAGGTAAGTTCTCTTCTGCATATTGTGCTGATGTTCACCTTGTGCAAAGAATGGCTGTTTTAATCATTTGTCATCTCGGAGCACAACGTTAAGTCTTTGGCCTGCTAAACACTTTGGCTTGCTTCTTCCCTTCTACAGGTAGTCCGTGACTTACAACAGTTCATTTATTTAGTGATCATTCAAGGCGACAAAGACAGGAAGGATACTGCAAAATCCCCCTTCCCTCCCCACCCCACTAACCTGCTTTCCAGCTCCGTTCTCCTGTGCAGGGCAACCAAAGGAGACCCAGCCGATCAGCTGGGACTTGGGAAGCAGAGAATAGATGGGGTTGGTGGGGCCAGTCAGAGGTGGGATTTGCCGGTTCTCCGAACTACTCAAAATCTCCGCCACCAGTTCTCCAGAACTGCTCAGAACTGGCTGAAGACCACCTCTGTTCCCATAATGTGTCCGACCGTTGGACAAAATAAGGCAACTGTCTCAGGCAGGCGATACTAGACGGGAGGTAATGAAGTCCACCCATTTTAAAATTGCCAAGATTGAGAGATATGGATCTAAAATTAGATGCCCAGCTTTTATTTTTAATCCTGTTATGACATCACCTTGGTCTCAGATTGCATAAGAGAAGAGCAGACAGAGTTGGGGACGGGGGGCGGGGGAGTCAAGTAAGTCATCAGTCTAGAGTCATTACATTCCCACAAACTAATCCAACCTCTCTTGAATTCTGCTCATCTTTATCTGGCACCAATTTAGTATTCAACGTGAGTTGATTAGATTCTTATGTATCAGTTTGAGGAATAAATCTTGGCTGCAATTTAATGTATAGCCCTGATTACTTGTGCCTGACAACCTGACAGGTTTTGATTTGACAAAGGATCCTTCTTTAAAACACCTTCATTGAGCTTTTAAAAAGCTTTTCAATCATTGGTGGGTATGTTTTAATCAGAACTCGGGAATTTGCTCGAATATTTACACGGACATCTGCTTTCCTCAGCCTTCAACAGCCGGTTGAATTTATTTATCTTGTATTGTATTCTAGGAACCGGGTTTCCTTGAACCTGTATTGAACCACTATTCCAATGAATATTTCCTCTCCCCACCGCCACTGCCCCCCAAAAATACTTCAAATTCTAATTGCTGCTATTCCCATAGCAACTTGGTTCTCTCGGTTAGCTAGAAAATTCAGTTTTGGCCGTATGAGACCCACACAGATCTGATAGAAAGGAAATGGGTTTTGAACGGCAAAGGTTGTTAACAAGCATCTGGTTTGTAAAGCAGAGATGTAAAATTAGAAGGACAAATGGCAAGCATGAAAAAAAAAAGAGGAGATATTATAAAGGTGGAAATGGTATGTTCTAGACTGTGTGTCTAGATTCAGGTGTCACACTAAACCAAAACATGAAATGCATAGATTTGGCTTAACCAATTGAATGAACTCAATTCGTCTCTGGCTGTAAAGGCAGAAAAGATCAGGAGTACTTGTAAGGTTGTAATATATGTAAGATTTACACACAAGGTTTACACAAAGATTTAAATGCTTATACACAGGAATCTGGTCAACTAAAGTGCAACAGTAAAATGGCACCAGATAAGGGTCAATAGAATTCAAGGGGTGACTGGATTTGGAACACTTGTGTGAACACAACAACTCTAAACTGATGACACATTTAACTCCACCTTCCAGCTCCACCTGCTCTTCACCTACACTAATTAACTAACTAACGAAATAATGTTTTTAAAGAAAAACTTCATAAATGCATTGTAAGGTCAGTTTTTATGTACTGAAGTCTACTTCATTAAAAGTTGACTGCGTGGTATAATAAATGAATGCTGAAACAATTTTGTCAGTCTTAAAAGCCACAAAACTCTGTGTTGCAACAAGCTGCCCCTCTGGGGACACATCTAAACCATGTTGTTATGCCTCTTTTTTAAGAAAAAATGGGAAATGCAAACTATTTCAGAAAAAAAGAAGGTATGGATTGGTGTGTGAACACATATATGTAAAACTGGAATGGCTTGGAACATCTGTACATCCTATGGTAAGATTAAATGAATTATGCTTTGGAAAATAATGTCATTCAGTGGATTGCTTGTTCCCAAGAAATTATGAATCTTGGTTTCGGACAGGAAACTAAAGCAAACTTTAAAAAAGAAAAACACCCCCCCATACCAAAAAAAAAAAAAAGCAGAAAAAAGGGATTTGTGGACCAGAATAAAATCTCTTGTTACAAATGACATTTCCATCTGCCTTTATGGCACTTCATCACCAAGTATGTCCTTGGTTTTCTTCCCTTGTGTTTCCTTGCAATGGCACCAACTTTTTATACACATCATAGTTCAAACTGGGGGCTTGGGTAAAAACAGCCATCGCGATGATTCTGTCATAAATTGACAGCACAAGTGTGAAGCCAGAGAACTGACACCAAATCCCATACGGTGTAGCCCTGCACTGCCAGCAGTCTTTCGGGGCACTATGGGAAGACTGAAACCATGCTCAGATAAGATGTGATGGGCCTCTTGGTCAGAAACCTATGGGGTCCTCTTCTCCCCTTCCTTCAGGGGATTGGAGAAACCCCCAATGATTAAAAGGAGTCATGTTTTGGAGGGCACATCTTTTTTCATATGGAGCTGGGATCATGCAACATATTAATTGGGTCAATCATGGCTTAGCGCGAGCCTTGGTTTTATTCCTTGAGGGCTTAGGTTGCTGTGTTCACTGTTTGATTTCTGTTTCAGTATCTTGAACAAACCCCAAACCTGATGAACTGAGTAAGAGTTATTGTGGTACTACTCCTTCAGTGTAAGAAATTTCTGAAATTCTGCAAAATATGCCCTGGGATACGCTTCCAATCTTTTACTTTTTATGCATATACTGGGAAAGAAGGGAAGGGACGGAAGGAAGGAAGGAAGGAAGGAAGGAAGGAAGGAAGGAAGGAAGGAAGGAAGGAGAAGGAAAAGAGGGAAGGAGGGAGGAAGGAAAGAAGGAGAAAGGAAAGAAGTGTTTATGTGTGTAGGTACGTAGGGAGGGAGGGAGAGAGGGAGGAAGGAAGGAAAGAAGGAAGGAGAAAGGAAAGAGGAATGTATATGTGCAGGTATGTAGGGAGGGAGGGAGGGAGGAAAAGAGAGGGAGGGGGGAAGGGAGGAAGGGGAAAGAGAGAGGGGGAAAGGAAGGAGTAGAAATTGGCACCACTGCATCCTAAGGGAAATCATGATCAATGGTGACCTTCCTAAGACCAAATCAAAGAAGCTGCAGTGCTGTTTCTAGCAGTTGTTGGAACAATGCATCCCGCTTCTCAGCTCCCTTCCAACCTTCTGAAATTTAAGGAGAGTGAGTGCCTTACTGGAGTGATTTTTCCTTTTGTGACCATCAGCCCCTCATTTAACCCTCCCTCTAAATTAAGCTTTACACATAGATGACGGATAGCTGCTTCAAGCTTGGGGAAAATAACACCCCTCTCTTTGTTTCCGATGCCCTTTCAAGCGAGTACGAAATTTTATCACTCATTCAAGAAGATTCTTCAGCCAGGCTAAAACTGCCCCGGCTTCTCACACTCATTCAAAGATATTATTAAGGCATGATTGGCAGGTTTGTATCCAACCCAAGTTTTATTTTTAGCCACTCTAGCAAGCAAACTCAATCACTCGCTTTCTCTCCGGTTCCATCTTCATAAAGAGATTCTCATTTCCTTCTGTTTGTCAAGCTGTATTGTCTTTCTCCTTTTTTTCCCCATATCGTTGCCTCGCCTTTTTATGAAATGTCTCATTCTGCTGTGAGGAGAGGAGTTGGGGGAGGGGGAGAAAAGAAAGAAGAAGAAGGTTTAAAAAAAAGAAAGAAGAGAAGGTAGAGGAAGAGAATGCTTCCAAGAAGAGCACAAAAAAATCCAAGATCGAGAAGAAGATCAAGAGAGAAAACTAGAACCATCGGGAAACTCATCTGGTGGGGTTTGAAGTTTTCCAGAAAAAAATTGGACATTCATTTATTTGTCTGGGATGGTATAAGGATTCCTGCCTCGGGCAAGGGGTTGGACTAGAAGACCGCTGAAGTCCCTCCCAGCTCTATAATTCTGTGCTATGCCTTGTCCTTCCCTGTATGGCCAAGCATGATCTCCAAGTTGTGCTTCTAATGTTTACATTTCCAAAGGATATTGGAGTCCAATGAACTGGATCTCACAGTTCTTGGATCTAATAAGATCAAGGAAATAAGCACCTCCCATACCTTCTTGTCAATCCATCCTGGTAGATCATGGACCAGGTGAAGCACCAGAAGCTAAGAGTAACTCTCATCTTTAGACTTATCTTTATATTCCTCATCTTTAGGTCTCCAGCGTTAGAGATAAGGGAATGGAGACCGAAGGATCCAACGATCACTGTTCATCTCCAGATTTCAAGTAGTTTGTTGGAGCTAATCATTGGTGCTTCCATTGTAAATCTTCTAAGATCCATATCATGTCCAGCTCAGGTCAAGATCACATCAAATGATTCTTCCAGCTTGCCTTTTTGTAGTGTTACAATCACTTCGGATGCTTTATGATGCCATAACATAGCAAGGAATGGCAAACAGAAGTTCTAGTGAGGATCCAGATGAGGGTTTTAGGTCACACCATGAATTCCAACAAGAATTTCAACTCAAGAGATTCTTCAAGTCTAAACCATATCCCGAAGAGGCATTTTAAGGATTGTTGGCTCATGTATGGGCATTAAAAGATCAGAGGTTTTTTTTTTCAGTGACAATAAATTCAAGATGGAGGCCTTTTGTAGTTGAAATTATTTTACTTCAGTGAAAGGTACAACTCTTTAGATTGAGAGCTTGGAATCCTTAGATGATAGTGGTCAGATTGTGAATCAAATCTGAAAAAGCGAACAATATCTAAGCTCCTCCTACACATGCCCTAAAGGGAAATAACCGTGTCTTGTTCTAAATTGAACTAAAATGAACTTGTATTCTAGGAGCTCGGATTCAAATCAGTCAACCCATAAATCTCTTCCAAACAATATATGAATTCAATCTGGATTCCAATGCATAATAAAATTAGCCAATTTTCCTGCTAAGGGATGCTTTATGTATCAATTCATCTAGGGATATGATATGATAACCATCCAATTTCTGGACTATTATAACATCTTGACAATCAGGGGTAAACTCAGAGGTGGTATTCAGCCGGTTCTGACCAGTTCTGGAACCAGTAGCAGAAATTTTGAGTGGTTCAGAGAAGCGGCAAATCCCACCTCTGACTGACCCTGCCAACCTCATCTATTCTCTGCCTCCCAAGTCTCAGCTGATCGGCTGGATCTCCTTTGGTTGTCCTGCACAGGAGAACGGAGCTGGAAAGCAGGTTAGTGGGGTGGGGAGGGAATGGGGATTTTGCAGTATCCTTCCCCTGCCATGCCCACCAAGCCACACCCACAGAACCGGTAGTAAAAAAAAATTGAATCCCACCACTGGGTAAAATTAACTGAATTGAGGAATATCTTTGCTATCTATTATGAACATTGGAAGTAAATAAAAGGAATACACATTGGTAACCAATATGTTTTTCCTATTGTTATATAGGGGTTCTACTAAAGACAACTAAAACTGGTTCTAGAAAAAAGAGAGTTTTCTGCCATTTGTAGCATTGCATTTATGATTCTGGCTTAATAATTTTGTGCTGATAGTTTCTCGCCACGTGGAAAAGATTTGCCTCATGCAAACACCACATTCCCAATATTTAAAGCACAAATACTCACAAGTGACAAATCTCCTTAGGAAAATATTTTGTATTTTGTTTCGCAAACTAAGAAACGTAGGAAGTCGAGTTTTAATAAAGGTAAAAATGTTTAATTGGCCTCCCCCTGGCATAATTATGACTCAGACTCTTTCCAAATTCTCTTTAAATGTGTACTATAAATTTCAGTTTTACACTAGAACTATATAGCCTATTGTAATTCACTGCCAAGGGATCCTTAGAACAGAGATTCAGCTTGGAATCCCCTGGAGTCCAAAATGTGTAGATTTTCAGCGTGTTTCTCCCTCCTAATTCAAGTAACATGAATGTTAATCATGAGAGTTTAAAATCCAGAATTTACTGCTTTAACTCAGGTTTGTTGACTGAGCCACAAAACAATGCAAAGTTGAAATTATCCCATCTACAATGGTCACCCTGATTAATTCAAAAAATCTCTCCCTCCCTCCTTCTCTTTTTGTCTGTGGTACATACTGGTAGTCCTCAAATTACAACTGTAATTAAGACCAGAATTTCACTCATTAAGTCATGCTAATCATTAAGTGGGTCACCGCATGCCCTTACCTTATTTTACCATCTTTTTTGTGGCAGTCGTTAAGTTAATCCATTGTCCACAGTGGGCATTTTTTGACAGAAACTGGAAGCAAACACCAATTTATGAGTATAAACATCATAAATCATGGCCACATGACTGAGTGATGTTGCAAAACATCATCAGTGCAGGCTGGGCACCCCAAATACAATTAACATGACTGTTTGAATGTTGACCTTTGAGTCCAGGTCATAAATACCCTCCCTGCAGTAGATTCAGTCGCTAGGCGATCAGTCATAAGTTGAGGATTCCGTGTATAGCACAGAAATAAATAAACTCATTGCAATCTGGTCTGGGTTGGAATATTGTTTTCTCTTCCAACTTTCCCCCACACCAAGGATATGGCTAGGCTACCGTTTCTCAGGGATCACTCCTAGCCAATCTCTACATTTTCTATTTTGTATTCCCCACCAAAAAAGGTTAAAGACACTATGTCAACTCATAAAATATTTCTATGGTCTTTTTAGAATTGCCAACAGAAAGGGAAGGGAGAGCAACGCAGCAGCTTGCAAAACTAAACTGCATTCCATAAATGTTTTCAAAGATAGTAACTAGGTGACTGAAGTTTCTGCCGTGCAAAATTCTAACTGGAGAGCATGTTCGGTGACTCTTGGCTATGGAGGTGTCCCGTTGGAGAATATGAGTTATGATACACCCAAGGGGTGGGGGGAAACCAGGATGAAGGGTGACAATGAATTATGTCTCAAAGTCGGCAGTGCTGGACCTTTTAACTCCCAATAAATCCTTTTGAAGTTTTGGAAGTTTGGCTCAAGACTCATGATTTAATTGGGGTAACTGCCAGAATCCTGACACACTGAGCTTGTCAGCTGGAAAGCCGGCAACGCAGGTTTGAGGCCTGACATCATCCAACTGGATAAGTTCCCGTCCCTGGCTCCAGCGCCCGCCAATCTAACAGTTCAAAAACATGCAAATGTGAGTAGATAAATAGGTACCACTTCAATGAGAGGAGAACTGCATTCTGTGCACCTTTGGCTGGCCACATGACCATGGACAATGTCTTTGGACAATGCTGGCTTCCTTGGGTAAGAAACGGAGATGAGCACTATGCCCCAGACTCGGACACGACCGGACAGGGGAAACTTTTACTTTTACCTTTATTCCTGACCGACACCCCCAATTAAAAGAGGGCCATTATAGTCAGCGCTGCTTGCTAAGTGTTTACTTAATGTTACTGCTCTGTTTTTGTTTGTTTTTTTAAAAAAAATTGACTACCCCATGTTCTTTGAAAAAGTATTTAAAACAGTAATCCATTGTCTCCCGTAAGATCATAGGGGTGGGAACCATTATTTTTAATTTTGATGTCATGGCTCTTTTACACAGGTTAGTGCTTTTTAAAAACACACACCCATACACGCGCAGTGAAATGAGGTGTGAGAATGAGATGGCTAGTTAGTCTCTGTCAGTTTATGGAAAACCTCTAACTCATCAAAGACACAATCCCTGCAGCTAATTTGGGATTATTGTTCCCATCTTTAAAAAAAAAAAAAAAACGCACGCTTTTGTGCCTGACGCTATTAAGGCAAGGCTATTATGCTTCAGCCATTCTTTCTGCTAATGCCATAGAATCTCAAGTGAATCATGTTGCACTCCAATGCTAAAAGTGCTTTGTGTTAGAGTCAAATGAAAGGAAGTTGTTGTGCAAATGCCATGCATACCAGATGGATCTTCTCCCTTTAGGATCTTTCATCCAGAGGAGAGGAAAGGTTCTTAAAATATAATAATAATAATAATAATAATAATAATAATAATAATAATAATAATGAGGAGGAGGAGGAGGAGGAGGAGGAGGAGGAGGAGGAGGAGGAGGAGGAGGAGGAGGAGAAGGAAAGGAAGAAGAAGAAGGAAGGAAGGAAGGAAGGAAGGAAGGAAGGAGAAGAGGAGAGGAGGAAAATAAGAAGAGAGGAAGAGGAAGAGGAAGAGGAGAAGAGAAGAAAGAGGAAGAGGAAGAAGAAGAAGAAGAAGAAGAAGAAGAAGAAGAAGAAGAAGAAGAAGAAGAAGAAGAGGAGGAGGAGAAAGGAAGAATCTGTTGTCTTCCAAATTCCATTATCTGTGTTTTGCACAGTGTTGGTTTCATGCAAGCCTTCTTGGAGAAGGATCCGATTGTGGTGCTCTCTAAACTTGGCTGTTTTCTTGCAGATGTTTCAGGACCCAGCTATGGAATATCATCAGTGCTAGAAGGGAATGGGGTTTGGTGGGGGGGAGGAAAAGGAGGATTATGGAAACCTTGATGGTCTCTGAGCTTGATTGTTTACTTGCAGACATTTCATGACTCAACTAGATGACATAATCATTACAAGAGGGAGTGTGGTTTGTGGAAGGGAGGAAGAGGAGGGGGAGGAGGAGGAGGTTGAGGTTTAGGGAAACCTTGGTGGTCTCTGAGCTTGGTTGTTTTCTTACAGACATTGTATGTCACCAACTAGGTGACATAATCAGTACCAGAGAGAGTGGGGTTTGTGGAAGGGAGGAGGAAGAGGAGAACTGTGGGCTCCTTGGTGGCCCAGTTTTCTTGCAGATGTTTCATGACCCAGCTAGGCAACATCATCAGTGCTGTAAAGGTGTGATATATGCTCTCTGTTTATATACAGTGCTTTGCCTTGTCACTGTTGGTAGAACTGTTGTTTTCTTCTTGGTAGTTCCTTGATAAGGCTGTTATTTACTGTTTGTTTGATTGTTTGTCTGAGTTGCTAGTTCCTTGATTGGAATATTGTTTAATCCTTGATTGTTGGTATGATATTACTGCTGGCATTCATCTCTGCCTAGCTGGGTGTGGATTGCTGGTGAGGCTTTGTTGGTGTGCCACCCAAAACAGTTGTGGCATGTCACTTTTGACACACATGTGATAGGTTCGCTATTAGTGGCCTAAATCCTTCAAGTTATGTGTGATCTCCTGATGCAGGCTCAGAGGACCCCAAATTTTAGCCAGCCAAATTCAGGAGCAAATCGATCACCTTTCCTGATCGTAGATCGCTTCCTATCTTCCCTCTCGATTGGATTAAATTTCTACATGGCCGGTGAAAGAGCCAGACCAGAATTTGGAATGACGCCAAGTGAAAGCAATACAGAATTTTCACTCCAGCCTTTAAATCTGGGGTGTTAAAAACAGATCAGGAGCGCATCGATTTGCAAAACAGATGGAAACCCAGTCCAAGCAAAGAATGTTTTTGAAGCTTCTCAAACCTCTTCTTTCATATATATAAACACCCGCTTTCAAGCCTGACCCTGATATACGAGATAAAAAGAACGTGTCAGCCCTTTGGAGAGAAAGGGAATAGGAACAATCTCGGGGAATTAAAAAAATAGCTCAGGATTGTGGGGAATTCTTTCAAAAGGAGAAGACCGAGCAGAATTGCAAACAACTGCCTGCAGGGAGAAGTCAACTGAACCCTGCAAAAACAAAAATGCAACAAAAACCTGAAAATAATATACAGGGGGAAAGAAGAAGGTTAACTCGCCACATGTAAGTACATCGGAGTAACTTGGATTTGTAGAGAAGGTGTCGAGAAATGAAAGGTCAGGATGAGGTAAGTTTAGAGTTGAATGCTAAGAACAACAAAAACTTGTTTTCAGAGCGGTTGAGAATAGCAAGCAGAGAAACAAAAGAGTATGCCAGCTGCTCCTGGAAAATGCCAAAAGGCTAACAGGTAACAAGAGAAAAAGCAGTAGATATTCAACTTCTATTTTGGCTCGAGCTTTTCTAAGAAGAGAATAAGTCTTATGTTAGTTGGACTGTTTGCCTTGAGTTTGTGGAAGACAGAGGAATCCAGTCTCTATTTGATCGGAACACAATCCAAGAAAGATGGGTTTTCTTCCTTCTCCAGCTCCAACTTTAGAGTTGGGTCAAAGGCATCTGTTTGTGGGTAAGAAACTGAACTGGCAAGGCCAAATCTTCAGATCCAACCAATGCTATCATCACTTTACATGGACCTCAGTCCACCCGCAAGTTCTTCCACAGTGGCAGAAGATCCACAGATGCCTTCCGTGTTCAACCGGCACAAATAAGACTTCTCTTCTCTTTCTCTACCCATCAACCAGGGAATACATTCCTCCTGTTAGATTCTCCACTCACACACTTGTGGACCAACTCCACAAGTTGCCAAGTTTGGGGACCCCTGATCTGGAGTCAAACCCAAAGATACCGATATGGTCATGGGTTTTGGCACAGATTGGAGTGAGATATCAAGAAGGGTTCCAAGGAGCTTAGCTCAGAATCAGATGTTCCTCAACATTTTGGATAATGGGGTTGAGAATGCCAATCAGATCTCCAAATGATGCAAAACTGGAAGGGAGGGGTGGTAGGAAGAGTTAAAAACACTTTGATAAGTTAGAGATGTAGAATGAAAACTGCACGACAACATTTTTTGAGAACACTGAAATGGTCTTCGCTCTGGAGGCAGAAATCAAGTTTACCAATAGAGAAAATAAGATGTGTGGTTGGGTGATCATCTGTGTGAAGAACATCTTGGATCTTGAATAAGAGTCAATAGTGACCGTTAAAAAGGCCAATGCAATATGAGGCTTCATCAACAGAAGTAGAACTTCTGATATGGGGGGAAATCCCCAGTAAGAGCAGTTCAACAGTGGTACTAATGACCAGGATGGAGGTGGACTTATCTTCATGAGATGTTTTCGACCAGAGAGTGGATGCTCTACTGCTTTAATGAGGACTTCTCCAGACAAAATCCATCTCGGTCTGTCACCAGGATTGGAGGCTTAGTTTTCTGAGCTTTCAAACTTGTGTTGGAACTCATCCTCAGGGGATTTCTTTCTAGCAGAGTGTGCACTTTGGGCTAGTCTGTATGTGGTATTTATACAGTGCTTGCTGTGTGTGGCTTTTTAGTTATTGATTAGGGTGTGGATGGATGGCTATTAAGTTGTGGGTTGTTGTTTCCTTGTGCTGCTGAGCCCTTGCCTCCTAAGTACTTGATAAGCTGGTGGTAAATCAGTATTCCTGTTGACTGACGAAAGGCCTGTTTCCCAGACTTTAATCCATTCCCTGGCTGTTTTTGTCCCTGCTCATCCAACAATCTTAGTAGCTGCAAAATTGAATATATATCCTTGTTCATTGCCGTGTGAGGCTATCACGCTCATCAGACCTCTCCCTTGTGTTCTTGCAATCTGGTGGTTGGCTTCCTCCCCACCTGTGCTACATAGTCACGGGACAATTCACTTCTTCGGGGACTTGGGAGATTAGACTGATGTCCTCGGTAGCCCCTCTTGGTTCTGTATTTAGACATTGTATCCTCTCTCCCTCCATCCCTTATTTTCAAAATCAACAGGGGACTAGCACCCCTTCCCCAGGCAGTACAATTTGAATTCATAGCTGTGGAACATCTCTGCTAAATCTCCCTTAGATTTATTTCTTTCTCTTTGTAAAGGCAAAATGGGATATGATTTATGACTTGGCCTTCACGGGGAAGTGTTTATTCCATCAACATGTTAATCAAGGGGATATTTTTTCATAATACTTCTGCTGTTCTGTGGAATTCTGGAGAGATTTGTCTCCTGGTGATTTTCTTGCCATCTTCCCTGCTGAGCTTTCTCTCCCCCTCCATGCATACAGACATACACACACACACACACACACAGAGAGAGAGAGAGAGAGAGAGAGACAGAGACAGAGACAGAGACAGAGACAGAGACAGAGACAGACAGAAACAGAGAGAGAGGAAAGGAAGGAAGGAAAGAAGGAAGGAGGGAAGGAGGGAGGGAGGGAGACAGAGACAGAGAGACAGAAACAGAGAAAGAGAGAGAGGGAGAGAGGAAATGAAGGAAGGATGGAAGGAAAGAAGGAAGGAGAGAGGGGGGGAGAGAGAGAGAGGCAGAGACAGAAAGAGGCAAAGACAAAGGGAGAGAGACAGAGAGAGAGACAGAGAGAGGAAAGGAAGGAAGGGAGAAGGGAGGGAGGGAGGGAGAGAGAGAAAGAGGAAAGGAAGGAAGGAAGGAAGGAAGGAAGGAAGGAAGGAAGGAAGGAAGGAAGGAAGGAAGGAAGAAGGGAGGGAGACAGAGACAGAGAGACAGAAACAGAGAAAGAGAGAGAGGAAATGAAGGATGGAAGGAAAGAAGGAAGGAGAGAGGGAGGGAGAGAGAGACAGACAGACAGACAGAGGAAAGGAAGGAAGGAAGGAAGGAGGGAGGGAGGGAGGGAGAGGCAGAGATAGAAAGAGGCAAAGACAAAGGGAGAGAGACAGAGAGAGAGACAGAGAGAGGGAAGGAAGGGAGGGAGGGGAGGGAGAGAGAAAGAGAGAGAGAGAGGGGGCGGGGGGGAAGCACCACCTGATGAAGAGAGACTATGGTTTTCTGCTTCTAGTCCTACCCAATCTTAGGAATCTGGGTTATTCATTCCAGCAAGGCTGATAATTTGTGGCAAGCCACTGTTTTCCTGCCTAGACACAATATGCACCAATGACAATGGATTTACTATTTAATATTGAGTTGCTACCCTCCAATTATAACCTGAGCATATGCCATCACAGCGTCCTGGTTCCTCAGCACAGAATACAGGTAGTCCTTGATCTATGACCAAAAAATTGGACCAGAATTTCCATTGCCAAGCAAATCAATTGTTAAGTGAGTTGTGCCTGATTTTATGTCCTTTTTTTTGCCACGGTTGTTAAGCTTATGGCTACAAGTTGTTGTTGTTTTTTAAAAGAAAGAGGTAAAGATAAAGGTTTCTCTCTCCAGTTGTGTCTGACTCTAGGGTGCAGCATTCATGTCCGTTTCATGGCTGAAGGAGCCAGCGTCAGACATTTTCTGTGGTCATATGGCCAGCAAGGCTATATGCCAGTGGTGGCTAATGTTTTTGGGCTCCTGTGCCAAAAATTGTGTGCACGCTTGCACTCGTATGCCAGAACCCAGAAGGCAATGTGCGTCCCCCATGCCCTGTACACATGCATGAGCAATCCTCACAGATCCCCGCTACCCCCATACCTGCACTGTGCTTCACAGCTGATTTTCGGCTTGTTTGAGGCCTTTTTCGGCCTCCCAGAGGCTTGAGGAAGGCTTCTGCAGGCTTTGCAGGCCGAAAACTAGCCCCGATTCGTCACTTCCGGTATTTCCAGAAAAACAGGAAGTGATGAAACAGGCCTAGTTTTTGGCCTGAAAAGCCTGCAGAAGCCTTTCTCAGCTGTGAGGCACACACATGTACAGTGAGCTAAGTTTGCCTGCAGCTCGCATGCCGGCACATATGGCTCTGCGTGCCACCTGTGGCATGCGTGCCATAGGTTCGCCATCATAGCTATATGCCAAAGGTGCACAGGATGCTGTTACCTTCCCACCGAAGTGCTACCTAATTGTCTATTCATGTTTGCACACTTTTGAATTTACGATGTGGGCAGAAGCTGGAGTGAGGAAGTGTCATGCCCCTGTCAGAGTCTGAATCCGAGGAGGAAGCCGGACAGCTGACAGGGAATGGGAGTGTGACTCCGTTGGCTGTGGAGGAGGCTGGGGAAGGGCAAAGTCTGGCTGGGCAGAGCAGGGAAGAGGTAGAACAAGGGAGAGGGAGTTGAGAGGAAGATCCAGGTCCACCCACTCTTTATCCTAGGGCACGCAGGGAGGAATGGAGAAGAGAGTAATGTGGGTTGTGTGGCTTATGGGGGAGGAAAGGGCCCTGATTCCCTTCATTAGCCACAGCTAGGAAGACAGTTGATAAGAAAGGCAGGCTGTGTGCAGCAGGCTGCTGGGAACAAATGCGACTTCATCCGGTGTTGTCGTGGCTTATCTGTGTTCCTGGCATCTTCCCAACTGTGTGAGTTTTGCTGTGTTTTCAAGTCTGAAATCCTTGCTCCTGCCCTGCCAAACTAATTATTTCAGTTTGGCTTGTTTGGACTTTAAGTTACAGTTTGTGTTGCTCATGTTTTGGATTTAATTTTCAGCAATCAAAGGCTACTGGAGCCTTTGGAGTTTTTCTCCAGCCAGAAAGACATTGGAGGCAAAGTTGGAGATAATAAAGGGACTCTTATTGCTTATCTGATTGTGCTGCCTTCGTGACACACCCCAGGACATCACAGGAACAGGAACTCACCCTGTCGCGCAGTGCTTCGGTCTTAAACCCGGGCTGTCAGCTTTCCAGCTGACCACACCAGTGTCTTTAACCACTGAGCCAACATCCGCCCATGATTAAGAGAATCATATGGCTATAAAGTAAATTTGGCTTTCCCTTGATTTTGTTTGGCGGAAGCTAGCTGGGAAGGTTGCAAATGGTGGTCACATGGCCCCACATGGCCGCTGTTCATCTCCAGTACGTTCCTTGCAGCTTGTTGATCCCGCCGCATCCAAGAAGAAAAAGCAGCAGTGGATTGAGGGCTGTCTTCTCAACGCATGACATAAAGAGCTGTTATTTCTGTGTTCCTGCTCTCTCTTGTCCCTCCTGGGTCCTCCCGACCAATTGTAGGTAGAGACTGGCTTCAAAAGAAAGAGAAACACAAGGACAATGGTTGTGTAATCAGCACTCCTCTCCAAAAGAGGGAGAGAATCACTGAGCATGCCAACCTCGTGAGCCCCCAAGCAGAGTTTCTCCAGCTCAGGCATGTGACGGAAACAGCGGAGGAAAGAAGAGGAGGAGAGTTGTAAAAACATAGTTTGCAAACAAGAACAAATCCTCCCTCTTCAACCCCCACTTTCTAGCTTCCTGGGAATACATACTAGCACCCTCTTGAAGAATCGAGGAAGAAGAGAAGCGTACCCTTAGTTGGAGGTTCATCTCACTAGCACGTTGTTTCTAAGGCCGGCCAATCGAATGGGAAGGAGAGAGAAAGAAGGCTTGTTGTAGTTATGCTCTGGAGGTGTTTCATCTGACTAGCTATATTCTCAAGTGATGGGTGTTGACAGGTGTCCACCTCTTGCCTTCTAGTGACTTCTATGTTCATTTCTGTGACTGAACTTGGTTCAATTCTGGAGCGAACAGGAAGAGCTGGCAGACAAGGGCTACCTGAGAAATAAGGAAGACAATGAGAAGAAAGAGGAGGATGAGGAGAAAGGGAAAAAGAAAGGAAAGTGGGAGATGATCAAGAGGCGAACAGCAATCTTCCTTCTTAACATCCAGTGAGAAACTGACAAGGTGGGGCTTTTTTTTGGAAAGACAATTGGATTTTCTCGGTTCAATCATTTAGGTCATGAGAAAAGGAGTTTCTCGGATAAGAAGGGAAATGTTTTGAAAGGGAAAAAAAAACCCCAAGAAAGTCCAGTTGCTTTTTGGAAAAAGCACCTTCGGGTCAACTATGATCTGGATCAATGGTGGGATTCAAATTTTTTTTACTACCGATTCTATGGGCG
The DNA here is from genome assembly GCF_049901715.1 of Pseudonaja textilis. Classification (NCBI taxonomy): domain Eukaryota; kingdom Metazoa; phylum Chordata; class Lepidosauria; order Squamata; family Elapidae; genus Pseudonaja; species Pseudonaja textilis. The sequence continues at coordinate 17,236,085 of NC_142002.1, forward strand.
TGGCTTGGTGGGCGTGGCAGGGAAAGGATACTGCAAAATCTCCGTTCTCTCCCCACCCCACTAACCTGCTTTCCAGCTCCATTCTTCTGTCCAGGGCAACCAAAGAAGACCCAGCCGATCAGCTGGGACTCAATGGGAGGCGGAGAAGAGATAGGGGCAGGGCCAGTCAGAGGTGATATTTGCCAGTTCTCCAAACTATTCAACATTTCCACTACTGGTTCTCCAGAACTGGTCAGAACCTGCTGAAGACCACCTCTGAGCCCATCACTTACTAAACAATCAAAAGATTACTTCTAACTTAGGATCTCCTAATACTCAGCATGGGTCTCTGATGACCATCAGATCAGGAAAGACTGGAGGAGTTGAGATCTCCAGAAAACAAAGACTAAAGAGATCTACCCTTATAGCACCTTCAATAGAAAGTGAACTTCAAGTAAACATTAAAATGGAATCCATTTCCCTTGATTGAGGGGTGTTCGAATGTTAAATGTTAGGGTGCGCTTCATGAATTGTACGATTCAAGGTGTAACCCGTAGCAAGAATTTTTGACTTTGGTAGGACGTCTCTCAAATAATTATTCATAAAATTGTGCTTCAACCATTTTGCTTCGATTATATCATCTCTCCAGAGTTGGTCAGATCTTGTTCTTGCTATCAGCCATGGCTTTCTATACTTCCTTTCCACTTCCATTTCCACAGAACCTATTGAGTGACCTTGACATTCCATCTTGAAGAGTCAACAAAGAAAAAATTAAGTCCAGTCATCTATTTACTGTATATTTAGATTTGCTGAGTTCCTCTGAACCAGAACTCCCAAGGAAGCACCAAACAAACTTCAAGATTCTTCAAATTATTCAGGGTCTTCGAATAATACTGTTGGCAGATAGTATAAACAGTATGTTGACTCTTTTTGAACTCCCTGTTCTTGCGACACAAATACAAGCCAAGCATGACCTGCACATGATGTTCTCAATTATAGCCCTGGGTTGGTAAAGAACAAGCTGATATACATTTTTATCTATCACATTAAGAGGTGTTGGAAGAAATATCCTTCTGGGTTCAGTCCCAAGTGGGGAAAAAGACACTGGAAACATGGAGGCTGTTTGGAAGGTTTAATGTTGGACAGGACCTCATGGCCTGGAGCTCCAGAGTGAAAAGGAAGGATGATCACATGCTTCAAGGTGAAGGAAGAGATCAAGAAAGAAGGGCTGATGTGCAGAGAGTGCCTGGGTTTTATACCCTCTGTTGGGATTTGAACTGAAGCTTGTATTCTGATTGGTTGTCAGACTCCCATGAGGGGCTCTAAAAAGGCAGAATATTTCCCCTAAAAAGAAAAGTAGAAACTCAAAGAGGCAGAAACTCACACACATACACACACCTTTGCTAATGGACCATTACTCTGGCCTGGGCCAGTCTATTTTACATAACAAAAATCTACTCCAGGTAGAGCTATAGTAGGAATTGCCCAAAGCCCTTTCATTACATCATCATCCAGCAAGGCTCAACCAAGCCTGGGACTCAGGACAGCCTACAGAGTTGCCCCTCATGGGAGTCTGACAACCAACCAGAATACAAGCTCAAATTCAAATCCCAACAGAGGGTATAAAACCCAGGGACTCTCAGCATCTGTTCCATTCTTTTCCTCCACCCAACACCTTGAAGCATGTGGTTGTCCTTTTCATTTTGGAGCTCCAAGTCATGTGGTCCTGTCCACCATTAAACCATCTTTCCAAACAGCCTCCATGTTCCCAGTGTCTTTCTTCCCCACTTGGAACTGAACCCAGAAGGATATCTCTTCCAACAGTTGTCCATGGGGTCACAACGAACCCATTGTGACCCCCATGGACAAGTGTTGGAAGAAATATCCTTCTGGGATATGACTTTGCAACTAACAACAAGAAAGAACAATAGGGAAGGACCCCACCATTTTAATCTTTACAGAGAGGGTGATATTATTTCCTGTTGAGTGACTCCATTTCCATGGGCCTCTTAAGTCTTGATCATTAATTCTAGCTTTTTCCTAAAAATAAGATGGTTGCCGGGAAGTCCTGATCATAACAAGCTCAGAATCTCTTCCCATCATTATTGGAGAATATGGAGTGCATTTACAGAGCCTAAATTGCTTAGCTCGGCCTTTTCCTCGCTGCTGTTTTTATCTTATTCAAATGTCTACTATGTTCTCGGGCCTCTCAGCAATCAACGCAAGCACTTTATACCATAAATATATTTTTATGGCCATTGACAGATCAGCTCTTTCTTTCTTTCTTTCTTTTTTAACAAGCTGATTGCGGAGTAATAGTCCACAATGGTCAGCTGATGTTTCATCAATGGGAGCTAATGGACAGAGATGGTCTCTTGATAGCCTGAGATTATTTGCAAGCTCTCCAGAATAAGATGCCCATCAGACCTTGAAGAAAATAATAGTGCTGGAGGAGGGGAGAGGGGGGTGGACAGAGAAAGGGCAAAATAAACAGTCTGGGTGGGCCAAGAAAGGGAGGGGGAAAGAAGGGGTTTAATTGGAAGAATTCTCCGTTTTTTGGAGAGGTGCCTCTAATGGAAAAGGCTGAGTTTCCCCTATGATGATTACCAATAGCTCTAAAAGGTATTGTAGGTGTCCAAAAGAGTTTCCTCAAAAGGGAAGGAAATAAGAAAGGGAGCGAGAAAAGAAGGAAGGAAGGAAGGAAGGAAGGAAGGAAGGAAGGAAGGAAGGAAGGAAGGAAGGAAGGAAGGAAGGAAGGAAGGAAGGAAGGAAGGAAGGAAAGCTATCCAGATAAAAAGAGTTTTGGAATATAATCCAGTTTAAATGTTAGAAAACATAGGGAGGGAAATAATTTTTCTTGCTGATGGAAAAAACATATCTTATTGTAGATTGATGATAGAGAGAGGGGGGAGAGAGAGAGAGAGAGAGGATAGAGATAGAGATAGAGATAGATAGATAGATAGATAGATAGATAGATAGATAGATAGATAGATAGATAGATAGATAGATAGATACACACATACATACATACGGTAGATAGATATGGTAGGTAGGTAGGTAGGTAGAGAGAAAGAAGTAGATAAATAGATAGATAGATAGATAGATAGATAGATAGATAGATAGATAGATAGATAGACAGAGAGAGAGAGAGAGAGAGAGAGAGAGAGAGAGAGAGAGAGAGATCAAAAGAAGTGGAAGTGGAAAGGAAATAACCAGCACAACAACAAGCATAATAAACATCATCTTGGCTAAGAAAGAAAGGATGAAGATGATGATGAAGATGATGATGATGATGGTGGTGATGATGATAGGACAAAAGCAAGGGACAGCTCTCACTCCACAGGAGAAAAACTCAAACTTTGAATATTCCAGCCTTGTTCCCTCGCTTCCCTTGTCAATTCCGGAGATCAGGAGCTGGTATTAAGCATTCAGCGATATCCTTCACTGCCCTTGATGACTGCACAAGCTGTGCTATTGTTTCCCAACGCAATGCCATTTATCAAGCTGAGATAGCATTGCATGGACACCTTGGTTTGCATCCAGTAGCAGCAGTGGTGGGATTCAAATATTTTTTGCCACCGGTTCGGTGGGCGTGGCGTGGCGGGTGAGCTTTGCCCGTGTGCACACAGTTTGCATGCACGCACACACGCACCAAACACACACTTTGCACAGGTGCAGAGGCATTTGTGCTGGCGTTCTAACTCACCTCCTGCAAGCCTGCATGATCCTGGCACTATTCTGTGCCACGCAAAGTAGCTGCGCTTCAAATTCAGCAGATAGAGGTGAGTATGGGAGCCCAAGCGGGTGGGTGGGCTCAACAGCAAAGAAGCAGAGAGAACCACTTCAGTCTCTGCTGCTCATCACTGCTACCGGCTTGTCAGAACCGGGCTGAACCGTTAGAATACCACCACTGAGTTGCAGCGATTACCTGCCATGGCCACTAATCAAAGTGGACACCCCGGTTGGTGAGGCTCAGGGGTGGGATTCTACCAGTGCGCACCTATTCGCTAGAACCACTTGTTAACATTCTAAGCAGTTTGGAGAACCGGTTGTTAGAAGAAATTACTGGCCTAATCCTGTAAGGAAGGCAGGAAGGAAACATTCTGGTGTTGCTGACAGAAACTGCCTCTCCGTTAACCCTTATTACATTCTTGGCAGGACTAGACTTCCTGTCTCAGGAACTTCTCTGGAATTTTTTCCCCCTCCTTTGCTGGTACTTTGCTTGTGTGGAGTGACCATTCAAAGTTACAATGGCACTGGAAAAAGTGACTTATGACCATTTTTCACACTTACGACTGTTGCAGCATCCCCACGGCCATGAGAGGCCAGGCGAGGAGATGCGTGCCTCGATGTGAGTGATATTGAGTTGGCCATACCCAGCCAGTCACATAACCACCAAGCTACATCCACCAACTAAGTCACGCCCACAGAACCAGTTGTTAAAAAATTTGAATCCCACCCCTGGTGAGGCTGGCAGGGTGGGGCCGAGCAGCAGGCATACAGCACCCAAGGGGTGGAGTTAGGATCAGTCCTCAAGTCCAGCTGAAGGCTTCATGAGCCCTGCATGTATTGGTGAGGAAGAAGTAAAGAATAAAGGAAAAAAATGGAGCCCCAATGAAGGAAGTTATGGAAGGAGAGCTAGCGAGTGGAACACCATCTACACCAGGGATCGCCAACCTTTTGGACTTCAGGGACCACCAAATACATCATTTTAAATCCCACGGACCACTAATATGAATTTTGACTGATGGCGGCTTGCTGATGTTGGTGGGAAAGTCAGTCCACTATTCCAGAGCTGCAGGAGTCACAGGACTGGCCCCTTGGTCATCCCAGAGCAGCTGCTCCTCCACCAGGGTGCACCGGCCTGCCATGGACGGGAGGAGCTGCTCCGGGATGACCAAAGGGCCAGTCCTGTGACTACTGCAACTCTGGAATAGGGGTCTGACTTTCCCACTAACGTCAGCAAGCCACCCCGGGTGGATTTCCCTCCCCCGTCGTTGGTCTTACCTTCCAGTCCCAGCTCATGTGGCTCTACTCAAGGTAAGGTTTGCACTCGGCCAAAGGGTGGGGGACAGTGGGTGGGTGGGCCATGTGGGTGGCGTAGCCTTGTGTTTCCACACAGCCTAGATTAATTGCTTGTGGGGGGGACATTTCTCTGCGGACCAGCAAAATTTTCTCATGGACCAACAGTGGTCCCTGGCCCACCAGTTGGTGACCACTGATCTAGATGTCAGGATGACAGAATAAGAGAGTTGGAAGGAACCTTGGATGTCTTCTACTCTAATCCCCTGCTCAGGCAGGAGACCCTATCTCATTCTGGAGAAATGGCTGCCCATTCTCTTCTTGAAAACCTCCAATGATGAAGCACCTACAACTTTTGAAGGGAAGCTATTCTACTGATTAATTGTTCTGTCAGGAAATTTCTGCATAGTTCTAAATTGCTTCTCTCCTTGATAAATTTCCATCTGTTGCTTCTTGTCTGCCTTTGGGTGCTTTGGAGAATAGGTGGACCCCTCCTTCTTTGTGTCAACCCCTGAGATATTAGAAGACTGCTATCATGTCACCCCTAGTCCTTCTTTTCATTAGACTAGACATACCCCATTCCAAATTTCTCCTTAGTTCTAGGTTTCTTCTCTCCTTTGACGAGTTTCCATCCGTTGTTTCTTGTGCTGCCTTTGGGTGCTTTGGAGAACAGATTAATGCTCCTCTTCTTTGTGGTAGCCCCTCAAATACTGTCACACTGCTACCATATCACGCCCAGGCCTTCTTTTAAATTAGACACACCGAATTCACACAGCTGGATGAGCTAAAGAAAGCAAGAGTGTTGCAGATTTCAGTGGGTTATCGCTTTTGTTTATCTTGGAATAAATAGCTTTTGAACTTGCAATGGGGATTTCCTGGCCTCACTGCTAGCAAGTTCTTTAAAGTAGAGTTTCTTTGAAGGAGTTGAAATGCTGCTTCCCAGGTTGCTTACTAGCCAGGCATGACTCCTGTTTATAAGAATAGCTACCACCAGACTTCCTTTTAATCTTGTGATTATAGAAGTCTCCTCTTCCCTTCCCAGCCCCTTAATCCCTCCCCATTAAGGGCAGACCTCCAATTCTGTCAAAATCCTTTCTCTTCTCCTACAGGAACTTCACACAGCCTTTGCCTAAGGAGATTCTCAGTCACTGGGATTGTGGTTTTCCTAAAGGTGCTTTACCTGTCTTAACCTACCCACATTCTTTCCTTATACATGTTGGAAGTTGTGATTCCCCTCTCTTCTAAGAAAACATTAGAAGGGGAAGGAAATTTCCCCTCAAAAAAGAAAGGAAGAGGTGAAAACACAAGTAGGGTTAGCTCCATCGGCCCCCACCTTTTGTCAAGTAGGGCTATTCAAATAGCTGAGCCCAGCTTACTTTTCACAACAAAGGCAGAAGAAAATTACAGGCATGAGATGCAGAGAAAAAACCCTACAAACTAGCTAAGATCCTTTCCCATAGAAATCAAATAGATGGCAAGCTATATATATAAAAAAAAAAACTTATGAAAAGCAAACCAAATGGCATGGCAGGAAGGAACCATGCTAGCAAACAAGCAACTACAAAGGATCAGGACCATAAAACCAAGATCCCAACCTCAAAGAGACAGGAATTCAACATACACGAATCAAAGACTTTATTTCCAAATCAAAGGACCTGGAAAAGTATAAGAAAGGGGATTTCTTACCCACTTATTAGATTAATCCTAGGAACGCTGTGAGATTTCTTCTTATCGGCCTTCCTACGTATTAATAAACTGATTCTGATTTTCAACACAGCTGACCAAATCATTTTGCATTTCTCCCAGCCAGGAAATTTGAACCTACAAAGGGAAGAACTTTGCCTATTCCTTAAAGGGCAAGGCTTCTTTTTTTCCTTTCCTCATACAATAAAAGTGAAGTAAACAAGATGGGCCTTCAGAGTTCTCCAGAAGATTATCAGGGAAGATGTTGAGGTAAGATGTCCATCACACACAGAGAAGAGCAACAAAGATGTCTAAGATAACATAGATTGTCTAAAATAACATAGGACTTCCTGTTTGAGTAGGGGTCCTCCAAGGTCCCTTCCAGATCTATTCTGATCGATCACTTGATTGATTGATTGACTCAAAGAATGAAACAGTATTGTGTCTACTTCCTTGCAATTTCCTGAATGCACAGAATTGGGATAACACAACTATTCTTCCATCCAGGGTACCTGCAATGCTTGCCAGAGTGGCTAAGCTATCTTGAGCCACTCTGGCAAGGATATAGGAAATTCCACAATAGATCCAGCTACCTTGAGGATTTGTGGCAGGGCTTAATATACTTTTCCCATCCGAGAGCCTTTGGGGCCAAGTGTCTCCTGCCAGCATCCCAGAGTTCAAGCATTTTTGCAGCACCTGGGACGCAGGTAATATGCACTCTGCTTTCAGATCATTATGAGTTGCTATATTATCAGCCAAAGGACTCTGGAGTGAACTAAAACGGAAAGCATGCTAAGCATCAAGCTATTTCCAACCACTACAAACTATGTTTTCACCGTCAGTCTGGATAGATTTTCAGAGCTGAGTCAGACATTTCTCAAGGCTGTTCTTCTCCTCCCTCCCTCTCTCCCCCTCTCCTCCTCCTCTCTTAGTTTGAATGGATATCCATTCAAGGGATATCCATTCAGGGAAGGGAAGGGAAGGGAAGGGAAGAAAGGGAAGAGGAGGGAAGGGAAGAGGAGATGAGGGGAAGGGAGGAGAGGAGAGGAAAAGAGAAGAGGGGAGGAAAAGAGAAGAGGGAGGAAAAGAGAAGAGGGAGGGGAGAGAACAGGACAGGACAGGAAAGGACAGGAAAGGAAAGGAAAGGGAAGGAAGGAAAGGAAAGGAAAGGAAGGAAAGGGAAGGGAAGGGAAGGGAAGGGAAGGGAAGAAAGGGAAGAGGAGAAGAGGGGAAGGGAGGAGAGGAGAGGAAAAGAGAGGAGGGAGGGGAGGGGAGAGTACAGGACAGGAAAGGAATGGAACGGAACGGAAAGGAAAGGAATGGGAAGGGAAGGGAAGGGAAGGGAAGGGAAGGAAGAAGAAGGGAAAGAAGAGAGGAGAGGAAAAGAGAGAGGAAAGGAGGGGAGGGGAGGGGAGGGGAGAGGAAAGGAAAGGAAAGGAAAGGAAAGGAAAGGAAAGGAAAGGAAAGGAAAGGAAAGGAAAGGAAAGGAAGAAAGGGAATAGGAGGGGAGGGGAAGGGAAGGGAGGGGAAGGGAAGGGAGGAGAGGAAAAGAGAGGAGAGGAGAGGAAAGGTTCGTTTTCTATGGCACAACAACCAAGAGTCAGTTCACCCAGCCACTTTCCTTCCTTGATCCTTCTCTGAGTCTCTTTTTGCAGACTTTGTTGGGTGTGGAGAAGCATTACAATAAGAGAAGGTGAAAGAGAAAAACAGTTCTCCCGATAAATATGCAGATAATATTTGACAGGACCTCATCTTTCTCTGTGGCACCAAAGCTGCCGTTATCTTCCCGAAACTGAATTCGGGGAAGTTATGTCTTTTGCAACTGAAGCGAGAACATTCAGTCCAAAGAACTTCTTAGCTTTCTGGGTGTCCTTATCATGGGCTGTAGGCCTTCCACGTGGGATCCTCGCAACAGGCGAAGCTGCCAAGAAGCAAAAGCGAACCAGAAAGCCCAACCCAGGCTATTGCTGGCTAAGCTTAGCCTGGTTTTCAAATGCACCCGCTTGATCTTTGATGGAGCAGATAAGGCACATTGCATGCGTGAGCAGGTGGGTTTCCACAACAGGTAAAGTCCATGAGAAAGTCCGCTTGGCCTAGGGGTGAAGGCACTAGAGCGGATACCAGGACACTGTGAGTTCTAGTCCTGCTTTAGAAGCTGTTAGTAATGCTGTGGTTAGAATGCAATTTTTCAATATCGCTAAGAAAAACCGGTTGCTTCTTGAAAAAACATTTCTGGGACAACGGTGATCTGGGTGGCTGAGAATCTCCATGGACAATACCTCATCCTAACTCTCTCCCACAGTCGGGAGTTCAATCCTGATCGGCTCAAGGTTGACTCGGCCCTCCATCCTTTTGCAAGCTGCAAGCCAGCACGCTCTCTCCCTCATTCTTCCTGACGTATAAACCCCTTCTCTCGAGGGCAATGTGCCACTGAACTGGGGCTTAGCAAAAGGATATTTGGAAACCAGCAAGATGTGACAAACAGCTTGAGGGAGAAAGGGAAGTGGAGTGAAACGCTTGGAGCAGCAGCGTTAACGCCTGTTATGGTTGCTGGAGGGGGAGAAATGAAAGTGTGTGTGTGTGGGGGGGGAATTTATGTCCCAAACTCAGAAGGGATTCTCTCTCTGGATAGGGAGGTTGGTGGACGGGAAGGCGTAATGCAATGACCTTTGGAATAAATCAAGTATTTTCAGCATTGCGGTTCTTGTTCCCCATAATAACCACTACGTCTCTCTTTTTCAATCCCCCCACCCCCCATCTCTTGATGTGACATAATTAACAAGGATGAATTGTTATTACATGAAAATAGATGATGTTGCTGCAAGTTTACATAATAAACCAGAGCGTCATATTTTCCTCCCGAGGAGCTGGGCAAGTGCCAGGGTGTAAAAAACAGGGAAGAAACAGGGCTGAGCAGGTAAGGAGCTTCTCTCCCTTGGGAGCCAAAAATACCCTGGGAACAGATTGATGGTGGGCTTTACCTTGGAGGGTGTGGGTCTCTGCCTCTATTCAATGGCTAAGGTGGCCCATTTGTTGGTCCAGGGTGTGTCCCCAGGGTGTTGATTCCTGATGATTCACGCAAACAGCATGGTCATGAAAGCCACTGTCAGACCTGTCCCATTTGGGGTGCTTAGGAAAGAAAGACCCTCGACTCCATTCATAGTGAAAAGTGTGCTTCTGCTAAAGCCAAACGGTTACAGCATAAGAAAAAACAGATCTGATTATTCCCATTGAATTCCCCGAGAAAGGGGATAATGCATTGCTAGCACTGTTGATATTACATAATTGGATAATAAAACATCTTCAAAAACAAAACAAAACACCAGATCTGACTATTTTCAGGTAAAACTGATAGTTTACCTTTCTCCTAGATGGGGTGGGGCCAGACAGAGGTGGTATTTGCTGGTTCTCCGAACTACCCAAAATTTCTCCTACTGGTTCTCCAGAACTGGTCAGAACCTGCTGAAGACCACCTCTAGCCAAAGCTGCATCCTCTCCAACATCAGCGCTTAGGAAAATTAGTTGGGCAAAGTGTTTTCCTGTCCCATTTGCAGACGGTAAAGACTGACCTCAGCTACGTATGTTTTTGCCAGATTAGTAAGTCTTTCCACATCTCTGCCCTTTTCGGTTTCTCAAATTTCAGCATGAACAGCTTTGTAGGTCTTAGGCCTGGGCCAGCCAGCTGAGGAACTACCACTTGATGGCATCAATGCATCTCTCTACAACGTGACATTTAGTTCTTGGGTCACAGTTGGCTTCCTTTTATGACTTGCAACGCCTCCCTCCTGACCTTTTCATTGTCACACCGAGAGCAGCCAAAATCCCCAGTGTGTACCTGGACACCGTTCCTCTTCAAGCCCTCTCGTCCTGCATTATTTACTCGGTGTTCTTGGTGCAGACAGGTAAAAGGAAGTGTTGCTTTTAATAACAACCTGAGCCACAATGGCTCATTTGCACGGAGAGAAGTGGGAGCCATGTCTGCAGACAGGTTCATTATAGCAATTGGCTGGGAGGGTTCTGAGAAATAATCCCAGCCAGTAAATGTCAGTGACTTAATTCCATTTGCATGAAGACAACTGACTTCTGTTTTGCTTGTTCTTTGAAGAATGAACACAGAGAAGGATTACATACTTCAGGAGATGCCTTCAAATCAAAGACAGCCTGAAATTTGGAGCATTCCTCACTGCTGTCAAGACAGGCTGGGCGTCAAGATTTAAGAGTGAGGCGGGGAATGCATCTTGTATTCTTCTCTAAGACCCTGTTTTCAAGGAGTACTCAGCCCATAATTTATTTAAAGAGAAGGTCCCGTTACTCACCCAGAGTAAATGGTATCTATACAGTCTATGAAACATGTAAGGAGTTGGACTAACTTTTTTGGGAGCGGGGAGAGAAGCCCCCATCTGTGAAAAGTAGACTTGAATAGTTCCTGCTTCCAAGAAACTAAGAAATGCATCCAGAAGAAAGAGACAACTTAACCTACTTATTGTCAACTCATAAAGCATTCCTACGCCTGTTATAGTGTTGCCATAAGCAACGGAGGGGGAGGAATCTGAAAAAGCAGTGCGGCAGTTTAAAAGCAGAAGTACATTCCAACACTTATCTTACAAAGATTGTAACTAAGCTACCGGATCTTCTGCCCATGAAAATCCTTAATTGGAGAATGTGATTGATGACACACCCAGGGGGGAGGGGGGAAACAGGGTCACAGGTGACTGTAAATTACATATGCCAGAGTTGATTTCATGCAGGACAAGTTGCTCCTAATAAATCTTTTGGTTTCTTTTGGAGCTTGGCTCAAGACTCATGATTCAATTAGGGCAATCGCTGGAATCCTGACACCTATAATCAAGACCGCCATGTTGAGTGGCCTTCATCTGAGCCAACTCAACAATGAAGGGATGGGGAGCGGCAGCCTCAATTCCTGAAAGCAGAAGAACAGTGTCTTAGAAGTCAAATCTTGAGGACTTGACTGGGTTCCAACTGATCAGGTTGCCAGGCAGCCTGAAGGGGAAGACTGGGGAATTCTGGGAATTAAACTTCACCCTTCTTAGACCCCCAAGGTTGGGAAACACTGATCTAGAGGGATGTGAGAACTTAGCCTTTAAGGATTGCCAAACCAAGATCGGCATGGAGCTTTTGTGAGTCATAACCTCAGTCCTATTGATCAGTTGCAGTGATCAACTGATCAATGAGACTCTTCTTGAGTTGTCTTGGAAACCTAATTCCTGCCAGTTCATGACAATGAAAAACAAAAACAGAACAAATGTTGAATGGCTCTTTCAAAGAGCAAAATAAGCCAACCTGGTTACAAGACACGTAGCCTTTGGATTTGCTCTGTCTCTGTCTCTGTCTCTGTCTCTCTCTCTCTCTCTCTCTCTCTCTCTCTCTCTCTCTCTGCCTCCCTCCCTCCCTCCCTCTTTCTCTCTATTCCAAAGTCTTCCTTGCTTAGACTTATGACTAACCCAATAGGGTTGTGGTTAGCAGCAGGTGGAGATGGCTGACTCAGATGAGCGGTCAGGACCATTAGGGAGTGGACTGCTGCCTTCAGAGATTGTGGGGGCTGGCAGCAGTGACGAGGAGGTTCCTGAGGAGCCTGTGCCAAGTGCACGTGCATGATGGATTACTCGGAGGAAAGAACAATGACAGCAGCACAGGCGACTCGAGAGTAAAGCTGCAAGGTAAAGGTCCCTCCCTTAACAGGATAAAAGCCAGGTTTGGAAAAGCGTTCTTTGCAGATAGCAAAAAAGCTCTGAAGCTCAACTGGTGGACATCTTAGTTTGTGAATCTTGTACATTAGTTCTTATCTCTGGATTTTTGGCAGCCTTGACAAACAACTTGGCAAGGCTCTTTCTTGTTGGAGATAATTGTTGGAAAGCAGCCTTTTATCTGTAACAGATAAATTTCATTCGTGACTAAACCTTGAAAGGTGGGGGCTGCTGCCTTTGTCTGTGTTTGCTCTCTGGGAACCCAGTTGGGTCAGAACACTCTATGCAGAGTCAAGCAGGAGGAGCTGTGCCAAATTAAAAAGGTGGCTTAGCCAACGGAGACCTTCTGTTAAATCCCCTGGGAACTATGATCAACCCAGAAGTTTTCTTATCAGCTTCCCTTTCAGGCCATGCTTGCGGAGGAACCCTTGTTAGTTCTTTCCCTCCCCACCTGGCTTGCTAGCTCGGAAATAGCACCACGTTTCCAAACAGAACAGTTTATCCACATATAGGATCCCTGGAGACTTCTCCTAACACTTCTTTGGAGACCTCTAGTCTCTTCTCTCTGTTTGGATGCTCAAGGAATGCAAAATAACCCAAGGATGGAGGAATAACAGGAAATGAGCGTCTTCATTCTTCATTCTGTTCTCGATATCTGTCCTTCGAAAATGGTCTCTCTAAACCCTCCTATGCTTTATGCATAGCCTTCTTTTGGGAGCTGACCAGGAAAGAAAGCAAAAGGAAGAACAAGATAAGAAAGCCGGACAATACCGACTTAAATATCAACTGGCATCATTCAGAGAAGCTAAACAGAAACGAAGGGAAGAAAACATATATATTGTTTGGATTCAGTGGCCAGAAAACAAGTCTGGAGAGAGAGAGACAATAAAGTGTAGTGGTTGCAAGCAATAGCCAGGAAACTAGGAGACTGTATGTTCCAGTTTTATCTTGGGCACGAAGCCAACTGGGTGACCTTGGGCCAATCACTCTCTCTCAGCCCTAGGAAGGAGGCTGTCATGCCCTTGTTGGAGTCTGATTCTGAGGGGGAGGTTGACCAGCTGACAGGGAGTGGGAGTGTGGCTCTGGTGGCTGTGGAGGAAACTGGGGAAGGGCACAGTGCAGCTGGTTATTCAGAGGAAGACCCAGGGCCACCCCCTCTTCATCCTAGGGCACGCAGGGAGGAACGGAGAAGGGAGCAATGTGGCTTCCGGGAGAGAAAAGGGCCCTGATCCCTTTCATTAGTTGCAGGTGGGAGAACAGGGTATAAGAGGGGCGTTTGCACACAGCTCCTTGCTGGAAGCAAAGCGTGCATTATCTTTGTCGAGGCTTTCTGGGTTTTGGCGTCCTCCCAACTGTGGGTGCTGAGTTATCCTTTGAAAGTCTGCCATTTATCATCCGGGCCTGCCGTGTTGATTATTACTTCAGTGTGGTTTGTGTTGGTTTTTTTTTATTATTTCTAATTATCTTTACTTTCGGTTCGGACTGCATTTCTTCCCTTCGTAGACTGTTTTTTGAAGAGTTTGATCTCCAGCCGAGGAGAATTGGACATTGTGGGCCAAGTCGGAGGCATGAAAGGGAATTTATTCTACTTTTGTGACTTTGTTACTTTTGTGTCACGCCCCAGGGCATTACAGAGGCAGTGGCACACCACTTCCAAAGTCTTGCTGAGAAAACTGTAGCAACTTTTTCCTGGTAGTCTCCAGGAGTTGACACTGAGGAGAGGAGAGGGGAGGGGAGAGAAGAGGAGAGGAGAGGAGAGGAGAGGAGAAGAGAAGAGAAGAGAAGAGAAGAGAAGAGAAGAGAAGAGAAGAGAAGAGAAGAGAAGAGAGGACAGGGGAGAGGAGAGGAGAGAAGAGAAGAGAAGAGAAGGGAAGGGAAGGGAAGGGAAGGGAGGGGAGGGGATAGGAGAGGAGAGGGGAGGAGAGGAGAGGGGAGAGGAGAGGGAGGAGTTCTTCAGAAAGCACTCAAAATGAGAAGGAAAGGGATATGGCCAGAACCATGGATTAATTTGGGTAAGAACCATCATGGATACCATGGCCCTGCTTAGCAACATAAATTCTGATTCTAACTGTGGTTATAAGATAAGGACTACCCATATAGGACTACTCCAATCTGCTGCCCTCCACGTATGTTGGATTTCATCTCCCATCATCCTCCAGCCACTACAACTATTGAAATTCTACCCAGGATTATGGGAACTGAAGTTCAACAGCTCCTTAAGAACAAGATGGGTAAAAGCTAAGAAGACGAGTACTTGTTCAATGCCTACAGTCTAAAACAGGTGTGTCCAATTCTTGGCAACTTTAAGGCCTATGAACTTCAACTCCCAGAATTCCCCAGTCCCTCTTGGTTGGCTGGAGGATTCTGGGAGTTGAAGTCCACAGGTCTTAAAGTTGCCAAGGTTGGACAGCTCTGGTGTAAAACTGTCAAAAGGGGAGCTAACAGGCTATGCAGGTATTAGGCTTGGTTGTTGCTTAAAATTACATCACAGAAGACACACACACACACACACACACACACACACACACACACCCCAGAATGGTAAATTCATCTTCTGCAAAGACAGACACCCCCCATGCTACACAGCACCAGCCTTCCCCTCAATTATCTTAGCATGCCATGCATCACTTACCGTGAGACGGCAGAAAGTTTTCACCAAGTTTTCTTGTCTAATTAAGAGACTCACAGATGCTGGATAATCAACCCCTCTGCTTTCTTAATTAAAGCAATGGAGGCAATTTTCAAACTCCGTTTGAGGATTAATTTTCACCGAAAGTCGGTTTCGCAAGAAAAGGTTTGAGATGCGTTTGCTTAAGACACAGGAAGCATACGATCCTGCAGGGCAAAAACAGGATTGTTTAATGTTGTCGTTTTATGGCTACTTTAGCCAAACAATCGCTCAGGGATTCCAAAAAAAATCTGAGTTTCCATATTTCTGGAATCTCATAGTCCTCCACATATTTGGAATCGAAGATGATAGTAATAGTTACGTAGAACATTTACGAGCTTCTGTCAAATGTACACCCTATAAGAGAATTATCTTTCGATGCTGATATTGGCAATTAAAGCATTTCACATATTGCCTAATTATAATGTAAGCTTGTGATGAAGTGTATGACTCATACACTTATGACTACGCCATTAAGATTTCCAGAGAAACAAATCTTAGGGCTCTGGACATTCATAGACACAGACACAGACACAGACACAGACACAGACACACACACACACACACACAGAGAGAGAGAGAGAGAGAG
Source organism: Pseudonaja textilis (assembly GCF_049901715.1). NCBI lineage: Eukaryota > Metazoa > Chordata > Lepidosauria > Squamata > Elapidae > Pseudonaja > Pseudonaja textilis. The sequence goes on from NC_142002.1 coordinate 17,251,731, forward strand.
AGAGAGAGAGAGCTAGTTTCTGGATTTGATCAAGAGCATGCAATTCATTCAAGATCTAATTGGAAGCATCCAACTGATTGGATGAACACAGATGGACTCAGGCTATTGATTGGGGTCAATGAGGTTGATAACTTCAATTTGAACTGTCATCAAAAATTTTGGGTGGGTGGGTGGGTGGCGGAAAAGCATCCATGGATTACAGAAAAGACAATGATGAGAGAAATGACAACCTCTATTAGCAAAAAGACAACATTGATTAGCGAAAGGACAATATCGATCAGACAAGATCTACGTTTATTGCTGATTGGAAATCCTTTATGGAGTTTTTTTTTTATGGGAGATTCTTTGGGGCTTCTTTGAAGTAAAGCAGGCTCTGTTTCTTCTCGTCCTTTTCTCTATATCCCATCAGCTTTGTCCAACCTGCCAGTGGCATTTGAGTAAATCATATTTTACACCTTGTCATAAAATCCTTTCACTCTCAGCTTCCTCCTAAAAACTTGCTGCTTCTGTTAGAATGGTAAGGTCACTGATCAGATAATGCAAGCAAACCAGCAGCCATGGAATTTTCATTGTGATTCACTAACGGTGGTAAATATCAAAGAGCATTTTAACAGAGGTGCCACGGGGGATCCACGCAGCCCATTTTCAGAGGAGCACAAACTGTTTCATCCATGTAAACTAGGTTAACTCTTTCCTTCTCAGCTTGAGATTACACGCAGGCAATTATATGATATTCTATTTTCACATCGGCTTCTCTCCACCCAAGCAAAATTTCTTCCACCTAGGGTCAAACAACTTACTCTCCAATAAACAATTTGGTTTCAGAAAAAAATTGTTCTGCAATTTGCAACTTCTACACTGCAAAAACATATGGACTACACTTCTTGACCAGGGTAAAGCAATAGGTGTAATTTACATTGACTTCTGCAAAGCATTTGACTCAGTGGTACATGACAAACTACTATTAAAATTAATTTCTTGTGGCATTTCCAGATACCGTCACAAGTGGATTACTGCCTTCCTATCAAACAGGCAATAAATAGTAAAATAGGAAATGTCCTATCAAACCCTGCACCAGTTATCAGCCATGTCCCACAAAGGGGCATTCTAGGACCCACATTCTTTACACTCTATATAAATGACCTTTGTGATCACCTTATTAGCAACTGCGTCTCTTCGCTGATGATGTAAAACTATTCAACACCACCGTCAATGCTATCGTCCTTGAAAACGACCTTGATTATGTGTCTGAATGGTCTAACAATTGGCAACTCCAAATATCTACCAACAAATGCTCCGTCCTACACAATGCTAAAAAAAAAAAAATCTATATACCAAATACAAGCTAGGTGGATTTGACCTTGTTGATGACTCTCACTTTGTCAAGGACGTTGGAGTTCTCATATCGAATGATCTAAGTGCCAAAGCTCACTGCAACAGTATTGCCAAAAAGGCTTTAAGAGTTGTAAATTTAATTTTATGAAGCTTCTCCTCTGGTAATACTGTTTTGCAATCTAGGGCATTCAAAATCTTTGCAAGACCAATACTTGAATTCAGCTCTGCTGTCTGGAATCCACACTGTATATCAGACATAAATACAATTGAGCAAGTCCAGAAGTATTTTACCAGAAGAGTACTACATTCCTCTGTTCACAACAGAATACCCTACAGCACCAGACTTGAGACTTTAGGCTTAGACAATCTTGAACTATGCCGACTAAGATTAGACTTAAGCATAATACATCATATGTTACAACGTCTTACCCATTAATGAATATTTCAGCTTTAACAACAACAACACAAAAGCACTCAATGTAAACCACTCCAAACTCGATTGCAGGAAGTACGATTTCAGCAACAGAACGGTCAATGTCTGGAACTCACTACCTGATTCTGTTGTCACCTGCTCAAACCCCCACTCCTTTACCCTCAAACTAATCTCTATTGACTTCACCCTATTCCTAAGAGGTCTGTAAGGGGCATGCATAAGCTCACAATAGTGCCTACCATCCCTGTCCTATTGTCCCCAATTGTTAGTTCCCATTTCTTGTATTTAAACATACGTTCATTCTTGTTTCTGTTATATTGTAAGCTTTCGACAAATAAATAAATAAAATAAAAATAAAGTAAAATTTCCTCTAAGGCCAATTTTCCAAGATGTTTGAATTGAGGTTAAGTAGACCGATCCACCCCTAGCCTTCCAGAGGCTGTGGGGATCTTGGTGCTCTCTGAGCTTGGTGGTTTCCTTGCAGGTGTTTCATGACCCAACTAGGGAACATCATCCGTACTAGAAGGGAGTGAAGTTGGAGGTGGTGGTGGTGGTGGTGGTGGTGGTGGTGGTGGTGGAGGAGGAGGAGGAGGAGGAGGAGGGAGGAGGAGGAGGAGGAGGAGGAGGAGAACTGTGGGGACTTTGATGCTCTCTGAGCTTGGTGGATTTCTTGACGATGTTTCATTACCCAGCTAGGTAACATCATCAATACTAGAAGGGAGTGATGTTTCCTCTTATTTTTATATATTATTGGTTTGCCCTGTTAATGTTGGTGGGACTGGTCTTGGTGGTTCATTGGTTAGGCTGCTGTTGACTGTTAGCTTGTCTGCATTGGGGGGTCCCTTGATTGGGGTATTGCTTACTTCTTGAAGGTTGGTTTAGTGTTAATCTTGGTGTTAACCTCTGTTTCTCTAAGTATTGATTGCTGGTGAGGATTGATTATTTTGGTCTTTTTGTTTCCCTTTCGGGCTTTTTGTGTGGTGTGTATATGTTGTTTATTTCTATGTGTCTGTCGATGGCAGATTTGTCTAAGTGCTGGGATTCCAGGAATTCTCTGGTGTTTTTGGACTTGGTTTGATCTAAGATGCTCACAGTTTCCCACTTGAAACTACAGTTGAACCTGTCCACATACTGTGAAATTAAGAAACATTTTGTGTCTTCTGACTGCTAATTGGTGTTCATGAATACATTCTGCCAGCAGGGCTAGTAAGATGATAAGGGATGGGGAAATATCTTAAAGGGAAGGTATGAAAAGCTAATTTAGCTCCTCAAAACCTACTATATGCTGTGATGGTGTATAAGCATCCTGATATCATGCCATGCCTATGCCTATCACCAGCTCTACTCCATAGATTAAATAATTGACTCCTTTCCAGCTGTGAACTGACCCACCCATCCATGCAATCATGAAATAGTCCCTGCTTGTTCTTAATCCATAGAGCTTTTTCATCATTTGTTACACTCTTTTGTCCCCATAATTAAATCACAAATATTGTCTTTTTTTCGGGGGGTGGGGGATGAAATTTCTGAATACATCTTTTATCGAAAATGAAACCAATTTACCTATTCCAGGCTATTAACTCCCAAATGCCATCTTAAAGTTTAAAGCAAATTGTATTCAGCTCCTTGGTTTTGCTGATTTTTATATTCCATTTTAATGTATCTTTTTACCCTCTAAACCATATTACAGAAAGCATACTTGTGGAAGCAGGCCATATATTATATTATAGAAAGAAATTTCCTGAAGGAATATAGGTTTCCCGGGTACTGTATTTTTACGTTTTGTTTCATGTCTCTTTTTCTCCCCCCTAGTTCAGGTAGAAACCTTAATAAGGGAAGCCAGAGCATAAAGGAATCTGTGATTTAATTGGAATTGATCGAAAACACAATGTTATCACAACTTGTCATCGTAGTGTGGGACCAGGAGCGATGTTATGCAGCCTGCGTGATTAAACGCTCCGTTATGTTGTGTTTATTAACATGATTCAATGGAACACAAAGGCAAATGTTAAACAAATGCACGCACACGCACTCCATCATGCTTATAAGAAAACAGAGCATCCTCTTTCGAAGATCCATCTGGGCTGTTCGTATGATTCAAAGAAACTCGCATGTTTAAACCGTATGGAATCCAGCAAGGAGAATAAAAGCACCGCTAGTCTGCGTTGCAAATTTTGTGTGATCGATGTCCTGGCAGATGTCGGGTCCTTGGTGCTCTCTGAGCTTGGCTGTTTTCTTGCAGATGTTTCATGACCCAACTAAGTAACATCCTGAGTGTTAGAAGGGAGTGGGGTTTGCAGGGGGAAGGAGGAGGAAGAGGAAGAGGAGGAGGAAGAGGAGGAGGAGGAGGAGTGTGGGATTCTTGGTGCTATCTGAGCTTGGTTGTTTTCTTGCAGATGTTTTGTGACCTAACTAGAAGGGAGTGGGGTTTGCCCTCTGTTTATGTACACAGGGTCTTGAACCACCAAGAACCCTTCCCACTAACACTGATAGGACAAACTACCCTGTATATAAACATACATCAAAACCATTCCCTTCTAGTGTTGATGATGTTACCTAGTTGGGTCATGAAACATCTGGCAGAAAGCAACCAAGTTCAGGGAGCACCGTGGACCTCACAGCCCTTCTCCTTTCTTCTGTTCCTCCATTCTGCAAACTTGACTCCCTTCTCATACTGATGATGTTACCTAGTTGGGTCATGAAACATCTGGCAGAAGGCAACCGAGTTCAGAGGGCATCGTGGACTCCAACAGTTCAACCCTGAGTTTCAAATATTTTGTTTTATGGGACCCGGCAGATGCTTAGAAGAGGTAGGTTAATGTAGGAGCTGAATAGGTTTCATGAGAGATCTTTTTGAATCGATCTGAGCTGATCGAGGTAAATCTTCAAAGACTTCTCTGTCAAGACACAGATGGGCTCTGCTGGATCTGATCAAGCACTTGTTCAGTCCATTCTCACCTGTTCCATAGCCACTTGGAGGAGATGACCAAGCTGAGCCCAAGGGAGGAGGTCAAATCCATCACCTGCACACCCACAAGAGATCTAAGTCCAGCCCATCTTGAATTCCTTTCTATTCTTAACTCCCGCTCATTTCCCTTGACCGCTAGTAGTTCAGATTCTTGTAGAGAGCTTAAGCTTGCAATAAATCTTTCTGCTCATTTGAACCGCCTGAATCTCCTGACACAGCTATTAGGTATCCCCCAAAAGTCTCAGTAGGGTGCTGAGATGCTATCATTCCCCTCCCCAGTAAGAGACTCATTTTCCTGGAAAGACTTTCAAATTGCTTCTTTGAAAGGGTTCCAGAAGAGCGTCAACCAATTTCATAACGTGAAAATCCACCCAATTATTCCTTCTTTCTGTCTCCTTCCATTCTGTGCAGAAACCTTTTGGCATGCTAAATAAGAGAGCCTATATATATAAATCGCTCCTCCGAGGAACCATCGTATAAAGCTGAGGGGTAGACTAACCAGCAAGGCATTCTACCCTGTTTCATCATAAATGTGATGTAGAAAAGAAAGCTTATCAGATAATAACATCCAGGATGAAATTCCTCACGCTTCTCTCTTTTTTTTTTTTCTTTCTGGGTCACCTTATCAGTGGTTTCTTTGCTGCTGACCTCCTGGGGATATGTTTCTTTTAGAGATGCTGGAGAATTTCAGCCTAACATGCTTAAGAAAAATGACTAGTTTTTGTATTCCTCCAGCAAGACCAGAAAACTCATTGGCTGATCTATGGATTCGCAAGACCACAAAGGCACATTCGGTTATACGACATAGGACTCAAAATCAACATCTAGTTTTGCTGATCTCAATAATGTTTCTTTACTTAGGGGGTGGGGGGAACCCCAGTTCTTTTGGTTTTGCTCATGGCCTCTTAGAGATCAAAATTTTTCATCTAAGGAGGTGACACATTGACTAACTTCGGGTTGTTCAAAATTCAGCCATTCCATTTTGAATGCCACCGCTTTGGGGAGGGGTGTCTAACTTTAGCAACTTTAAGACCTGTGGACTTCAACTCTCAGAATTCCCCAACTCATCATGCTGGCTGAGAATTCTGGGAGTTGAAGTCCACAAGTTTGGGAATTCTGGGAGTTGAGGTCTTAAAGTTGGGCATAACTGCCTTAGGTATAATTTGGAACTTCAGTGTATCTTGTAGATGTTCCATCAAGTGTCCCCCAGATTTCACGACCCATCAACCTTCACTTAGCGTGCTTGACGGTCATGCATGGGAGTTGAGGTCTTAAAGCTGGGCAACCCTGTCTTTGTTGTGGTTAGCCGGCAGCAGGTACAGATGGCTGAGGAGGGCGAGGACTCTGATGAGAGGCCAGGACCATCAGGCAGTGGACTGCTACCTTCAGAGATTGTGGGGGCTGGCAGCAGTGATGAGGAGGTTCCCGAGGAGCCTGTGCCAAGGATTACTCAGAGGAAAGAACAATTACAGCAGCACAGGTGACTTGGGAGTAAGTCTGCAAGGTAATGGCCCCTCCCACAAGAGAATAAAAGCCAGGCTTGGAAAAGCATTCTTTGCAGACAGCAAAAAAGTTCTGAAGCTCAACTGGTGGACATCTTATTTTGTGTTTGGAGAATATTGTAAATTAGTTCTTATCTCTGGGTTTTTGACATCATTTGGCAAACAACTTGGCAAGGCTCTTTCTTGTCGGAGCTAATTAGTGGAAAGCAGCCTTTTATCTGTAAAAGAATAGCATTCGTTATTAAACCTTAAAAAGTGGGGGCTGCTGCCTTTGTCTGTGTTTGCTCCTTGGGAACCTGTTTGGGTCAGAACAGTCTTAGGGTATAATTTGGAACTTCAATGTCTCTTGTAGATGCTCCATCAAGTGTCCCCCAGATTTCACAACCCAACGTCCTTCACTTAGAGTGCTTGACGGTCGTGCTGATAAAGAAAGCGGCATCTGGAAGTCCTGGACAACTAAAAGTCACCCTCGGTAAACCCAAACCCATTGAAACCTCCTCTTTTCTTGCTACCGCAACTCAGAGGTTCTAGCAAACCTTTCAAACATCTGGATTTCTACCCTCTCCGTCTTTCTTTTTGTACCGGTGACACTGACAACCAGATTCCTGCGTTCTCCAGAGTGTGCTGAAAATATGGCGTGTGTTTAATTGCTCCCCATAAAAAAAAGAAAAGGATGCCTGATGTTACGAAGAGAAGAATCTGCCCCAGGTGAATTGGAAGCAGTCGAACATACGCAATGGGTAGGTCTCTCTGTGGAGAAGAAATGTACTCGCTCTGAGAAGGTGGCCTGAATTATTCCTACCACACAGGGCACCTTTCAGCCTTTCCCCACATACGGCGAGTTAACAAATTTCCGCCAAGAAGCGGGTGCAAAGCGGCAGCTTTCCTTCCCGGCCCCATGAGACCTTTCACCCTTTGTCTTTCGGTTCTGCTAGCATCCATTTAATAAAAGGCTTTATTGTACAGGTGGCTAATTAAATGCTGGCTTATTAGAAAACCTGTTTTGTTTGAGGTTTAACAGCTCCATCAGGTGCAGCTGCTGCTGCTGCTGTGCTGCTGCAGCGGTACTAAATATAAATAGGTCTGCCGTTGCGGCACTGAAGACGGAGACTTAAAGGGCCAGCGGAGGTCCCATCTAGTGGCAAGAAGGAGGAAGGGAGACAGAGGTGGGCAGAGGTTGAACCTAGGATCACGAACGGTGGTGGTGCAACATGGAGGGAGGTGTTCTCCGTTTCTGGGATTTTGAAATGACTGGTGGGATGAGCTCTTCCTTAC
>NC_142002.1:17264243-17349243 GCF_049901715.1 Pseudonaja textilis
ACAACACTTAATGATAGTCATAGGGTACAATCAACACTCAAATCATACTAGGAAACAGTCAATAAAAATCGTAAGGATACAAGCGACAAAGTTACAGTCCTACAATCACAAGTGGGAGGAGATGGGTGATAAGGAGTGATGAGAAGGTTAACAGTAAGAGTTGTGTACGCTTTGTAAATAATTGAACAGTGCTGAGGGAATTATTTGTTTAGCAATAACCTGTATTGCCATCACCTGTAGAGTTCCCAAACCAACTCAACAAAGGCTAGAGGGGGACATAGTGACCCTAAGCATCACCAAGCCTTGTTGTGTTTTGTGACAGTGCTTTGCCACCAACACAGATTGATGTCAAGGCATTGCCTTCTTTATGCAAATCTGCCATCTAAAAGCAGGTGGCCAGTAAACATGGAAGGGTATGCTTGACAAAAATATGGATCTCCCGCCTTCATAAAAATATGAAAGTCAAAATGATCCACGTCTTTGTCAAAGGATGGAAATCAACCAAGCCCCTTGCTTTGTTCTCGAGGATGTGATTGATGCAAAGATGTCCAGCTGCAGGGATGAAGCATTCCTCAACTCCCCGGGAGATCAAAGAAACGAGGTCTCTTCCCCCAATTCCTAGGACAGGATGGTTGCTATCAGGTGAAGACAATTGCTCAGGCGTAGTGTCACCTCCTAGTAGGAGAGGAGAAGGAGAAGAGAAACGAGGAGGTTGAAGAGAAGAAAGAGAAGGAGGAGAAAGAGAAAAGAAGGAGGAGAGAAACGAGGAAAAGAAGGAGGAGAGAAACGAGGTTGAGGAGCGGGAGGAAGAGAAAAGGAGGAGGAGAGAGAGAGAGGAGGAGGAGAAGGGAGAAGAAGAAGGAGAAAAAGAAGAGGAGGAGGAGGAGGAGAGAAAGGAGGAGGTGGAGGAGGAGGAGGAGGAGAAGGAGAAAAGGAGGAGAAAAGAAAGAGGAGAGAAAGGAGGAGGAGGTGGAGAGAACACCATTTCAAAGGTTTTGCCCAAACTCTTCAGAAACTGCATAGAGAGGTTATTGAAATCTCACAACGTTTATCAATCATAACAGCAGCGATAATTTAGGGTGTTTTAGAGATAATTTAGGAAACATAGTCGCAGGTCCTTTGTGCGATGACCCCAAAGGCAACTGGTTCCTATTGCAAGGAGCCACCTCTCAGCTTACACTTAATATATACTCGTGTGTTCCTCTTCCTAGTCCCCATATTTCTTGACGTGTTCGGTAAGACACTGGTAAAATAAACAGTTTCATAATCAGGAATCCGGAATGCAAATTTTTAGCTTCACTGACTCAGAATTACCAGGCTTGGAACAGATCCAGCTTCAATGATCAGGGAAAAAGAAAAAAAAACATTCAAGAGTTTTAAATTACCTGCCACCACCCTTTTCTTTTCTTTCTTTAAAAAAAAATCTAGGATAGAAAGGCTCTTTGGCTTGGCTCTTCGTTTAAAATTCAGAGTATTTAAAAAAAATAACAAGAAGAAGGAAGGGTGGAAAGGGAGCCTGGATAAAAGGCAGCAGCTTGTGAATGAAGTCTTATCTGGCTTGGGGAATTCAACCTGACATTTCCTGTTAGGAGGAAATCTTGATTTATTTCAGCAGAAAAGTTATGTAAGTTGCACTTTAGCTAAGAGATGCAAGAGGTACAACATCCAGGTTCCCAATAGGCCATAGGCAAGAGATCGGGGTACCAGGAGAAGGGAGGGGCACAGCCTGGGGGCAGAATCAAAAGAGCAATTAGCCAGGAATCTCTAGGTCCCCACAAGTGGGTCTAAGCCCAACCCCTCCTGGGTTCCATTAATTCTTAGTTAATGCCAAAATAGGGCTAACTTGTGTGGACTCCTGAGCAATCAATCAGTTTAATTGAAACTTAACACGTGGCTCTAGCCTTTCGTGCTTATATAAATTTAATGGTTTTCTATATGAGTAGTTATAATTTCTGCTGTCTATAGAAAGAGATTAAGAACCTTTCGGTTCTTTCCTTCCTTCCTTCTTCCTTCCTCCTCCCTCCCTCCCTTCCTTCCTTCCTCCCTTCCTCCCTCCCCCCTTTCCCTTCCTCCCTCCCTTCCTTCCTTCCCTTCCTTTCTTCCTTCCTTCCTTCCCTCCCTCCCATTTCCTTCCTTCCTCCCTTGCTTCTCTTTCCTTCCTTCCTTCCCTCCCTCCCATTTCCTCCCTCCCTCCCTTGCTTCCTTCTTTCCTTCCTTCCTCCCTCCATTTCCTTCCTTCCTTCCTCCCTGCCTCCCTCTCATTTCCTTCCCTCCATTTCCTTCCTTCCTTCCTTCCTTCCTTCCTTCCTCCCTCCATTTCCTTCCTTCCTTCCCTCCCTGCCTCCTCTCATTTCCTTCCTCCATTTCCTTCCTTCCTTCCTTCCTTCCTTCCTCCCTCCATTTCCTTCCTTCCTTCCCTCCCTGCCTCCCTCTCATTTCCTTCTCTCCATTTCCTTCCTTCCTTCCTTCCTTCCTTCCTTCCTTCCTCCCTCCCCCATTTCCTTCCTTCCTCTCTGCCTCTTTCTCATTTCCTTCCCTCCATTTCCTCCTCCCCCCTTGCTTCCTTCTTTCCTTCCTTCCTCCTCCATTTCCTTCCTTCCTTCCCTCCCTGCCTCCTCTCATTTCCTTCCTCCATTTCCTTCCTTCTTCCTTCCTTCCTTCCTTCCTTCCTTCCTTCCTTCCTTCCTTCCTTCCTTCCTTCCTTCCTTCCTTCCTTCCTTGGACTGTAGGGGCCAAAGGCCAAGGCTGCTCCCAGGGACTCAAATGATCTCTTCCGGACTGCTGAGCTCTTTGTCTCTGCAAGCGCAAAGGGGATGAAACTTTTCCACCGAGCTACCTGCAGTCCTCAAAAATCAATGGTTCTGATTAGCGGGAACACTGGGGGAATAGCAATCAGGAAGTGAGAGAGGAATAAATTACAACCGTTTCCCTTGGCCCCTTATTATCCCTAGCCGATCTCAAAGGGATCCTGCACTAAGCATAACGAATGGGCAGCAGCTCAGGGAAACAGACTTGGAGCACAGAGCAGAGGAGAAATTTATCTCCCTTGGAGGGTGGAAAGAAGGAAGGGAGGGAGGGAGAAAGGAAGGAGAAGGAAGGGTGGGGGTGGGTGGGTGGGTGGAAGGAAGGAAGGAAGGAAGGAAGGAAGGAAGGAAGGAAGGAAGGAAGGAAGGAAGGAAGGAAGGAAGAAGGAAGGGAGGGAGGGAGGGAGGGAGGAGGGAAGGAAGGAAGGAAGGAAGGAAGGAAGGAAGGAAGGAAGGAAGGAAGGAAGGAAGGAAGGAAGAGAAAGAAGGCTGGATGGAAGAGAAGGGGAAGGGAGGGAGGAGGAAGGAGGAAGGAAGGAAGAAGGAAGGAAGGAAGGAAGGAAGGAAGGAAGGAAGGATGGAAGGAAGGAGAAGGAAGGAAGGAAGGAGAGAAGGAAGGAAGGAAGGACAGGAAGGACAGGGAGGAAGGAAAAATGACAGGACAACAGAAAAGGAAAGGAAAAGAAAGAAAGGAAAAAAGGAAAAAAAGGAAAGAGAAAGATGTTGACAGTGGAAAAGAAGGGAGAGAACTACTTTCCATCTCCAGAACATAAAAAGACATTCCCCACCATCCAAGTCAGGTTTTGGGCACTGCTATCAACCTGGGGCTTCAGGAAATGTCAAGATTTGGATACATAACAATTGAATTTTTCCAACCCAAGGAGAGAGGCCTGTTGATTGATAACTCCATCACAAGCTGCCATCTCGGAATGTTCCTCAGATGTTGCATTGAAATTCAAATTGCACTTCCTCGTCTGCCACTTCTTTAAATGACTAATTGTCAACTTGAAAAAAAAAAAAACTACCCAGAGAAAGAAAAACCGCTTAGGGCTGGCAACTTGGAAGGGTAGGGGTGAGGCAGCACTTACACACACACACACACACACACACACACACACACACACACACTTTTAATAACAGGTCACACTCAATTCTTAGGAGAAGGAACAGTTTCCATACAACAGATGTTTGCTTCACTTTTTTAGCACAATGAGCTAGACGCTCCGTGATTTATGACATGCTTAGACTGAGGTTGGCACAATTCATATTATAGTTATTTCTGAATGATGCGATTACAGCTGGGGGGAGGGAGGGAAGGGAGAGAGGAGAAGAAGAGGAAGGGAGACAGGAAGAAAGGGAGGGAAGGAAGAAGAAAGAAGAAAAGAGAGAGAGAGAGAGAGATCTGGCTTATCTTGAAAGATATGTCAAAAAATCAAGAGGTCGAGGGAGGGAGGGAAAGAGGGAAGGAGAGAGGAAAGAGACAGGGAGGGAGGGAGGAAGAAAGAAAGAATAAAAGAAAGAAAGAAAGAAGGAAAGAAAGAAAGAAATGATAGATAGATAGATAGATAGATAGATAGATAGATAGATAGATAGATAGATAGATAGATAGATAGATAGATATTGATAACAGATAGATAGATCTGGCCTACCTTGAAAGATATGTCAAAAAAATCAAGAGGTCAACTTTGAACCCATGATTGAAGGCCAACTACTTTACATTCATTATGGTAATTTATGGTAATTTGTAAATCAGGATGGCGCTTTGATTGTATGGTTCAGGGCCCCAACTTGACTTTTTTGACAAACCCGGAAGACCCCGTTGCTTGAAGTCCAGGTAGAGGAAGAGTGTGGGACTGTAAAATTATTTTTTATAAATATTATAAAATATTATAAAAAAGATGTTGAGACTCTAAGAAAAGTACAGAGAAGAGCAACCAGGATGATGAGGGGACTGGAGGTTAAAATATATGAAGAATGGTTGCAGGAACTAGGCCTGTATGGTCTAGTAAAGAGAAGGACCAGGGGAGACAGGATAGTAGTCTTCCAATATTTGAGGGGCTGCCCCAGAGAGGAGGAAGGGGTCAAGCTATTTTCCAAGGCACCTGAAGAGGAGACAAGGAATAATGGCTGGAAACTGAACAAGGAGAGATTCAACCTGGAAATAAGGAGAAACTTTCTGACAGTGAGAACAATCAACCCATGGAACAGAAATTGCCCTCGGAAGTTGTGGGAGCTTCATCACTTGAGACTTTCAAGAAGAGATTGGACTGCCATCTGTCAGAAATGGTATAGGGTCTCCCACTTGGGCGGGGGGTTGGACAAGATGACCTACAAGGTCCCTTCCAACTCTGATTATCTGTTAAATCTGTTCAGTTCTTTCACACAAGACTTTCAACCCAATTCCAGAAGGAGTCCATTTCCTGAGTTTGCACCTGGACTGAATCCAGTGATGAATCCCACAGGTTTCCCCACATGCTCAGCCACCAGAAACCTAACCCAGGTTAATACTAATAATGCTTGCTATCTGCTACTCATACCTCTGTTGGGTCTTTGCCTGACCTGGTTCTGTTTGTTGTCTGAACACGGCCATGTGCGCATTTCGAAGAGGCGGTTATTTTTATTTCCAGAACAGCTTGGTTTGATTTATTTTCTTGCCTCTCTCAGCAGTAACTCCTCCTAGTCAAGTGCCAGCTGGGCTGTTTACGACAGCCGTAAAAGTCAAAGGCAAACATAAAGCTGCACCTGTCATAATTGGGTTTGATATATATATATATATATAAAGGCGGAGTGGATCAACCGAAGGGAGAACAGTCAGAAGAACACCTACTCGGCTGGATCAGAACAAGGACTGTTGCCTTCGGCGCAGCCTCGTTTTATTTTATTTTTTTAAAAAAGTATCGGTGTAGCTAGCGAGAAGTTTCCTGAGGATGGGACTCCAACATGAATCCAAAAGCTCGGAAGGCAAAACATCTGACCCCAATGATCCCAGGTGGGATCCTGTAACGTTATACTTGGACACATACCATTCCCCCCTCCAAAAAATAAGACCCTGTCTTTTTTTATTTTTTTGCCACCAAAAAAGGCACCAGGTCTTATTTTGGGGGGATGTCATCCACTGAATAACTCCACTTATACATGTCGCTCCCAGCCTCCTTTTTGATATCAGGGCCTTTTTCTTCTTCTTCTTCTGCGATGACAAGACTTTCTTGAAGGCCTCTGCATCCCATAATAGAGCTCTGGATCAATCTGGAGTTTTGTTATCAGCTACAGAGGCCTTCAAGAAAGCCATGCTGGCTGTAGAAGAAATGGGCCATTGAGGCAGGTGTCAGGGTGTGTGAGGCCTGGCTACAACTGTCCAAAGGTAAGTAGTAGGGCAGCTCCACTCCTCCATCCCCACCCTAGCTTAATTTTTACCTGTGCACTCTAGAATGTGTGGGATCTTAATTAGGGCTTATTTTGGGGGGGGAATGTGGTTTATTTTGGGTGCACATGTAAAAATCAAGCTAGGACCTACTTTCAGGGTAGGTCGTATTTTGGGGAAAACTGGGTACATCCACCTTCATTCATGACGATCAGTACCGCATAAACTACCCCTATACCCATGAAAGCAAAACTATCAATCTTCTAGTAATATCACTTGTCATTTGCATGGAAAATGCATTCATAACTGTCATCAACGGACAGCAAAATAGAGATAAATTTGGTGGCCATGCCATTTCAATGGGTGAGATGCCCTGTGCTGGAGTGGAGACGGGTAAATCCACCACCACCCTTCAAATAACACCTTTAGTATTTCGTTCGAAAGATGGCCGATCTTGCCAAGAAGCGGTTGATATGAACAAAGGCATACCGTCCCATGAAAGCACATCAATCTTTGGTTTCCACCCTGTTATTATTTCTCATTCTTTTAAGCATCTCATCTGCTGGTGCTTTAGCAAATAACGGGATCACCAGGGGGAAACAGAAAAACCCAATATTACACTTTATTCCTTCTCCATTTCACCATTCCAGTTCAGCGAACGGCGGACTATCTGATGGCTTCCAGATCAGATGACTTTCTCCTAATGCCAAGAATGCCAAGATTGTTAGGAAACGAAGTCCAATCCATCCTGAAAAGATGCGATGATTGAGGGTGATCACCAGCTACAAAGTGGAGATATTCGTGTTCTAAGATAGTGGACCTACCAGCCTGTTTAGCAGTCTAGCAAATATTCTAGTAATGTAGACTTCATGGCTGGGGTAATAGCCAGCTGAGTTGTCTTCCATTTAAAACAAACATAACCCCCCCCCCACACACCCTATATTTACCAAAAAAGAAAGTCAAGGACATGATTTGGCTGGAAGCTTTTATTCCTCTCAGCTGGTTTTGGGAGGGGAGATATTTTTTTAAAAAGATGGGTGTGATAAAGCCTTTGGCCAGTCTATGGGAAATTATTGCCAGGTTACAGGTGATCGTTACAGATCGGTTTCCTTGTAGCAGAATAGACATTTGTCGGTAATAAAAGGACATTGCCAACAGATAGCTTAACCCTCATAGATTATCCAATTGTCACAGCTGGCTATTAAGAGGTTGGATGGGAAATCAACCTCTGGACCCACCAGCCTCTATCATCCATCACTTTCAGAGTGGATAAACCAAATCTTTTTTTTATTTTTTATGATTATGTATCACCTAAGCTGCTACCAGGATAATAATGGGGATCAGATCTTATTGGTGGCCCTGTCACCACAACTTCAGTCAGTAGGATGGGGGTGGGGGTGGTGGGTTATGTTAAATATGGATTGAGTTGGGCAATTGAATTGGAGTTAACTCCAAATAGATTATGTCTTGCATAGAATGACACCAACCATTCTAGGGTCAGTCATACGGGAACTGCGGATTTGATTCATCCCTTCCCTGACCCAAGTCGTAAAGAAGCTGCATGCAAAGAAGGCCTCTCTAGGCTCCCATTTTCAGTGGCTGTTTTTCTCCTCTGCATTCTTGGGGTGAAATAGTGGATAAAAAGGATGCTGAATAAGATCATTCATCCATCCATTCATTCATTCATTCATTCATTCATTCATTCATTCATTCTGGATTGGGAGAAAAAGGAAACAGTATTAGTAAGTGACACCTTTCCTTTGTAATTAGGGTTTTTATATCACCCCCAGTTAACCACTAGATGGCAACAAAGAGACATGGGGAGCCAATATTTTGCTGCCACCTAGTGGTCATCTCACATTTCACAGCACTGTTATGGGAATCTGTAGTGCTTGGGAGGAATATAAAAATGGCTATTGTATTGTATTGTATGGTATGGTATGGTATTGTATGGCATGGCATGGCATGGCATGGCATGGCATAGTATTGTATGGTATGGTATGGTATGGTATGGTATTGTATTGCATTGCATTGCATTGCATTGCATTGCATTGCATTGCATTGCATTGCATTGCATTGCATTGCATTGCATTGCATTGCATGGTATTGTATTGTATTGTATGGATTTCTGGCATAGCAGGAAACTGAACCTGTTTGCAACCAATAATGGGCCGCATATGCCCCATTTCTCATGGCTAGCTGGCTTGCTCACAGCTCCTTTCTCTGAGTCTTTCAGGTTGACAATTTCAGGATCAGTGGTCCCTTCAATTGATAGTAATGTGATTTGCCAGGTTTTCTAAAATGCAGAACAATAGCTTGGAAAGGCATCAAACATCTAGGTTTATGAACTAAATAATAATCCATGCCCATCAAGGTTGACTCAGCCTTCCATCCTTCCAAGAATCCAGATTATTGGGGGCAAATATGCTGACTCTTTAAACTGCTTAGAGAGGGCTGTCAAGCATTGTGAAGCGGTATATAAGTGCTATTGCTGAATTCTATGCCCCTCCAAGAATATCCCCAGAGCAAAAGATCTGCTGTAGTTTTTGAGATTGCCCCCCAATTCTTAAACGTCCTCCAATTCTTAAGAATCTTCATTCCCAATTTCACTCCACGAAGATCAAGATAATATCCTCCCCTTCTTCTCTTTCTCTCTCTCTCTGTCTTTGTTTCTCTCCCTCTCCCTCTTTCCCTTTCTCCTTCTCTCCGTCTTCCCCATCTCTCCCTCTTTACCGAGTGACCCGAAATCTCTCTGGAAGATCAACGCTGAGCTTTTTGTTGCTGCGGCTTCTTCTTCTTCTTGTTGTTGTTGTTGCAGAGTTTCTCCCCCTCCCCCTTTGTGTGTGTGTGTGTGTGTGTGTGTGTGTTGTGTGTGTGAAAGTAATACATTGCACAGAAGCGGTGGCACATATCCCCTGGAGAATTGTAATGAGTGTTTCTCCGGGCTTTAATAGGCAACCTTCTCTGGCATTCTCCAATTCCAACTAATTCTTCCATTATCCTGTCTTAATGAACAACTGCAGGCTTTTACTTGCAAGACATTTTGCTTCGACTTCCCATGAGCTGCTGCCCACAAATTCACTTTATGGGGCCTCCTCCTCCTCTTTCCTGCCCCTCCCCAACCCCCACAACCCCCACCAGCATGTTATAAGGACTACAAGTTCTGCCACACACACCCAAAAAACCCCAAAGAACAAGAGCTATGGGATCATATCTAGCAAGGATGTTTACTGGGCTTTGCATTGTTCCACAGAAAGACCCATATCTGCTGTCTTCAGCTCTGCATTTTGCTGCCATCCTATAATAAATCGTTAAGGGGGGGAGGAGGGGAATTGGAAAGTGGAGAGTAGAGGTCAGGGGAAAGGATGGGGGGATAGTTTGATCGAAACCAGAGGTGTGAGAACATCTTCCTCTCTTCGAGGACACCAACCCTGGGAAAAATATGTAAAATTGAACCAAGTGGCACCAAGCACCCAAGCTGTTTCCAAAGCCATCTCAGTGGCATGCCGTCGGACAGCGATCGACTGACCAAGGAGGAAGGGCTGGAGAAAGAGGGAAAACATGTAATGTTTTGTATGGGAATCTCAGATCTAGCCTTACTTTTGTTGCAACCGCTAACCATTAGTAAAAGAACTGAGCATTTCAACCAAATGGAGTCTTTCTTTCCTAGGGACTTAGCTGGGGCAGGTCTGGCACCATGAATATCCTTCAGAAGTTACCTAGTCCATCCCCTGCCAGCACAGAAATTACGTTATTAAACCAGCCAGGGGGCTTTTGCTTGGCCATGCCAACCACTGCAAGGAGGTGACTAAGAAGTGCCAGTCCTTGGCATTTAAGCATGGGGGAAAAAATAAACCCCAGACCTTAGATGTTGCGAGCTTAAGGCAACATCCCCAAACCATGAAAGAGACGCGGTGGTTCTTCCAAGCTGAGTTCTTTATCGTTTCACACCGATAGACAGAATCTTGCCAGGCTGCCTCCCTATTCAAGGCACTGCAAATGTGTAGGTTATTTCATATATTCAGCTAGTAGACATGATTAAATCAAACAGAGCTTCATGTTTTCTCGGTTGCGACAAGAAAAGAAGCCACGGAAATATCAGTGCATTCAGCAACAATATTCTTGATGTGTGGCAGTTTTTCTTTCTATATCCCTTTTTTTTTTTTAAAGAACCAGGTATTCCACAGTCACGATAAAGCGATCACTACAAATCTAGATTTTTGACACAGCTTATTATGAAATGCAAATTGAAAATGAGGCAAAATGATTTTTCCCTCTCTTCCTCTCTTGCTCTCTTTTCTCTCTCTCTTTTCTCTCTCTCCTTCTCTCTCTCTCTCTTTTTTCTCTCTCCTCTCTCTCTCTCTCCCCCTCTCTCTTTTCTCTCTCTCTCTTTCTCTCCCCCCTATCTCTTCTCAGCCCCTCTAAATAAGAGAAAGGTTAACATTAGAACAATTTCAAATTAGTCCGTTCACATAAAGCTTAAGCAACTCAGAATGGGCTCAGGAATCGCCAGAGTAGTTTTAACAGGAGCACCAATGTAAAAAAGCGGATGTCTTTTGACAACGATTAATATGGGTCTTGAATTGACGCCATTGTGAAGAATTGCACAAAAGGTGTTTTAAGCAATCCACCGTTCTTTTCTTTCCTCCTTTATCTTCTGGTGGAAAAAAACAGTCATTTTCAAATTACCACACTCTAAAAGGCATTAATTCGAGGAAGATTCCACCCAACAGTTTTGACTTATCATTAAACGCATTATCGGCCCCTGATGTTGACTTGATCAATGAGAGGTGCCTTTTCTTTTTTGCAATCAGGAAAAAAAAAAAACTCCTCAACATGACCAAATAAAACAATCCTGAAATATAAACGGTCCTCAATTTACAACAGTTCAATTAGGGACTATTTGAAGTTACAATAGCACTGAAAAAAGTGACTTATGGTCGTTTTTCACACTTACAACCATTGCAGTATGTGACCAAAATTTGAACTCATGGCAACTAGCCTTTATTTATGATGGTTGCAATGTCCCCTTCTGACAAGCAAAGATCAGTGGGGAAGCCAGATTCACTTAACGACCGGGTTATTAATTGGAGAACGGCAGAGATTCATTTAACAAAGGTGACAAGAAAAGTCGTAAAATGGGGCAAAACTCACTTAACAAGAGTCTCACTTAGCGACATAAATTTTGGGCTCAATGTCGGTCGTAAGTCGAGAACGAGCTGTAAACAACGTCTAATGTGATGAAGGGCCAATGATGTGTGACTGATGCGCGTGACATCATCTGCATCCTTTCCCTGGTGATGTCATGGCACATGAGATGATGTCACTTCCTCTATCCAGATGCCCGTGGCTTCCGCTTGGCTTTTTTACATCCTGTCATGCCCTTGTTAGAGTCAGACTCTGAGGGAGAGGAGGAACAGCCAACAGGGAGTGGAGGTGTGGCTCCGGAGGTTGTGGAGGAGGCTGGGGAAGGGCAGAGGCCGGCTGGGCAGTCAGAGGAAGAACCAGGCCCATCCCCTCTTCATCCTAGGACATGCAGGGAGGAATGGAGAAGGGAACAACTTGGCTTATGAGAGAGGAAGCGGCCATGATCCTCCTCATTGGTGGCAGCTGGGGGCAATAGTATAATGCAGGAGTGTTTAAAACAGTGTTGCCAGAAACAAAGCGTGTTTTATTCTGGGCTGAAGTTATCTTGGTTGGCGTCCTTCTAACAGACTGTGCCATGTTACCTCCTTGAAGTTGGTAATTACTTATCCTGGTCTGTTGTGGAAATTCCTTCACTGTAGTTTGTTTTGGTTTTTTATTTCACCTCTATCTGGTCATTAAGTCCAGACTGTATTGCTTTCTTTCGAAGACTATTTTTGAATATGTTTTATCTCCAACTGCGAATTATTGAGCAGTGGGGCCAAGTTGGAGGCATTAAAGAACATTTATTTACATTTTGGATTTTGTTACATTTGTGTTAACACTCTGGGTCATCACACATCCCATTGGTCAGTTCTAAGACACATTTGGGAGGATCCCAATGTGGTTATGCTCACTCTGTTCTTCGATTAAACAGTTGTTGTACTTTCTTTCCTCGTCAAGCTCATTATTTAGTTTTATCTCAGCCTTCCTTCCTTCCTTCCTTCCTTCCTTCCTTCCTTCCTTCCTTCCTTCCTTCCTTCCTTCCTTCCTTCCTTCCCCAGTGCCAGTGCCAGTTGACTCTTTCCTAAAAGCACAGGAGAGAAAAACTACAGATCACATGAAAAAATGATCGCAAATAAATAAACAAGAGGGAGAAATGGGTGGATAGCAGTCTGTTTAATAGTGGTTAAAAGCTGAGCATGGAAGTGGGTGGATCTGTGCTCTTTCTGAATAATATTTTTAGAGAACGGCTCTTATTGCAGACACATATTATGTTTGATGAGGAGAAGTTGTAGAACAATTTGGGGAAGAGACAAGGGTATTTTGGGGTGGGTGGGTTGGGTGATGTCAAAAGTGATGCCCAGATAACAACCATTTTCCGGGCAACTTTTGAGTCCTAGATTATGTCTGGCTTTCTAAGAAAAGGACTTGTGTTTTCTAGGTCAGTTTATAGAGAAGAGTGTTGAGAAATTGGAGCATTTGGTTAGGTAGGTCACCTCAGCAGACTCCAGAATCAAGAAGGAAGGTAATAATGATGCCATCCCATGTGTGGATTATAGGCCATATATGAAATAGCTTTTCTAGGGGTCTGTTTACAAATCTGAACATTTGACTTGGAGAAGGAGAAGAGAAGAGGAGGAGGAGGAGGAGGAGAAGAGGGGAGAGGAGGAGGAGGAGGAGAGGGGGGAGGAGGATGGGGGAGGAAGAAGAGGAAGTAGAGAAGAGGGGGAGGAAATGAAGAGGGGGAGGAGGGAGGATGAGGAGATGAAGAGGAGGAAAAAGAAGAGGAGGGGAGGGGAGGAGCAGGAGAGGGAGGAAGGAGGGGAGGAATAAATGAAAGAGGAGAAGAGGGGGAGGAGGCACCAAGTGGAAGATCAGGGAAAGAAGAGGAGGAGAAGGGAGAGGAAGAAGAGGAGAAGGAGACATGTGGGAGGAGGAGATGAGGAAGAGGAGGCGACTCCAGAATCACAAAGGAAGGTAATAATGGTGTCACGATAGGCATGGATTGTAGGCAATACGGCACTATCAAAAATAACGTTCACTATTCTCAGTAGGGTTTCGTTTCCTTACCACGTTATAGCTACAGGCTCTGATAATCCAGCTATGGCTATAATTATTCTCCCTTGTTCAAATGTTCAGGTTGTGAATGCCATTTTTATGGGACCCGGGTGGCCAACTACCCCTGCACTGAAGGAAGATGAAAAGACGAGAGGAGGAGCATCCCAAGCGATATCGAAAATTCAAAGAACGGCAGATTTCCACCTCTCCGGAAAATAACTCCATAAAAAGAGAACCAATTGGCTCAGAAGGCAGACTGATTTTTGGGGAGGTGAAAGAGACAGATCTCATTTCTCTTTTGCGTAACCTTTGCATATGTTCATTCAAACATCTGCTTGCTCCTGAGATTCAGTGGAGTCTCTGTCAGGAATGACTCCTAAGTAGATGACTACTCGGATGAGTCAAAGTAGACTTGCTGACATCTTTGACATCTCATACAATTCACAGTCCCTTTGGTCTAGTGGTGAAGGCACCAGCGAGAGATGGAGAGTTCTAGTCCCGCCTTAGGCATGAAAGCCAGCTGGATGACTTTAGACCCATCACCAGGAGACTGGGAGTTCTAGTTCTGCCTTAGGCATGAAAGACAGCTGGGTGACTTTGGACCCATCACTAGGAGACTGGGAGTTCTAGTCCCGCCTCAGGCATGAAAGCCCAGCTGGATGACTTTGGACCAATCACAGGAGACAGTGAGTTCTAGTTCTGCCTTAGGCATGAAAGACAGCTGGGTGACTTTGGACCCATCACTAGGAGACTGGGAGTTCTTGTCCCATCTTAGGCATGAAAGACAGCTGGATTACTTTGGACCAATCACCAGGAGACAGTGAGTTCTAGTTCTGCCTTAGGCATGTAAGACAGCTGGGTGACTTTGGACCCATTACTATGAGACTTAGAATTCTAGTCCTGCCTTAGGCATCAAAGACAGCTGGGTGACTTTGGGCCAATTACTAGGAGACTGAGAGTTCTAGTCCCACTTTAGCCATGAAGCCAACTGGGCAACTTTGTGGCCAATTACCAGGAGACTGGGAGTTCTTGTTCCACTTTAGGCATGAAAGTCAGCTGGATGGCCTTGGACCAGTCACTAAGAGACTGGGAGTTCTAGTTCCTGCCTTTGGCACAACTTTGCGAATCATTTCTTATTGTGTAACTTCTACTTGTTGTAACTACCACCAATCAGCCCAAGTTCTCAGGCTCTCAAAGGAGCCCCCAGTTCTGACAAGTACCAGAGAAAGCTTTAAACAGCAATGGAAGTTCTGCCTGGCTGAAAACAAGAATGAAAGACTGAGATAGCTAAATGTTGCTTATGCATGCAGGAAACAGGCCTAACAGGCCACCTCGCCTGCTCTTTGCAAGCTGCTTTGATCTTTACTTTGTTGTTACTATGGTGACAGCTCAAAAATACAGAATTGCATGTCATGGTTTACTGTAAGTGACAATGTTTTATCTCTGTTGCAACGCTGAACGCAGATGCTGCCCATCCAGGCACATCTACGAATTCAAAAATTGTTTAAAAACAGGGAACGCACCACCAGTTCTGCTCTTTTTTCCTGCTATCTACCGTGTGCCAAAACTTAAGGCTTCTCAACCTGACTTACTCTGACATTCATGCAACACTTTGATCTAGAGAAAAGGGAGTTCGGATAGTTTCTGCCTCAGCCCAGGACCCCATCTTTGTGATCAAGTCATCTGGTGATGGGGTTGCTCCAGACCTTGCTCCAAAGAAGAAGATTCCCCCCAAAAGAACAGTGAGGGGGGAGAAAAAGGGGGACGCGGTGGGTCAGTGGCTAAGACGCTGAGCTTGTTGATCAGAAAGGTCAGCAGTTTGGCGGTTCGAATCCCCAGCGCCGCGTGATGGAGTGAGCTCCCATGACCTGTCCCAGCTTCTGTGAATCTAGCAGTTCGAAAGCACGTCCAAAAAAATGCAAGTAGAAAAATAGGTACCCATTTGATGAGAAGGGAACAGCGTTCCATGTGCCTTTGCCATTTAGTCATGCCGGCCACATGACCACAGAGACGTCTTCGGACAGCGCTGGTTCTTCTTCGGCTTTGTAACGGAGATGAGCACCGGCCCCTAGATCTGGAAAACGACTGGCACGGATGTGTAAGGGGAACCTTACCTTTAAAGGGAGTTTGAGTAGTTTCTGCCTCAGGCCAGGACCCCGTCTTAGTGATCAAGTCACAAAGGTTGCTCCAGACCTCGCTGCAAAGAAGAAGATTCCCTCTAAAGGAAACCGACGGATTTGAAACGAGTCTCCTTCCACGTGAGGCTCTCAAAAACTGATCGGGTGTCCTTTCTTCCTCCCTTTGGCTGATGTTCCCTTCTTCACAAATGATCTCTCTCCTCGTAGAAGGAGATAAGAGGCAGAGCTTCTTGCAAACGGTTATGTTCTGCTACTAGGGTGTTCCAATTCCAATTAGCAGCCACTCTCTGCTCCTATTAGTAATTGCTGAAGAGATGCGGTGCCCCCAGCTCCTATGTGTCCTCAGAAGCACCCATTGTGTTCACTCCATTACCCAAGAGATCACGTGTCCTTGGGGTTGATTCCCTCCCCCCCTTTCCTCACACTGGCAGGGTGTGTATTTAAATGCTTCCATTCCCCGACACATCTATCAGTTACTTCCTCCTAAACCAACGATAAGACATACATACAAGGAGGAGAAAGGGGAATATGGGTTCTCAAGGCCCTTCAGTTGCCCTGGGAAAGATACCATCCCAGCGTCTTGTTCGTTCATTCAAACATCATTTCAAAACTTCCATTCATGGTCAGGTTTCCATTCCTTTCTCCTCCCCAACATAGTGAATGTCTTCTATCCGTTCATTTTTTTCAAAAAGGATGTCACAGAGACCTCCAAAACATCCACTTGGGAAGCAACCAAAATGGTTAAAGGTTTGCTTCTTTTTCTTCTTTGTCTTGCAAGTCTAAAGTTAGAGAGTTCTTTACTTCCTTCCTTCCTTCTTTGCTTCCTTCCTTTCTTCCTTCCCTTCTTGCTTCCTTTCTTCTCCCTTTGGCTCTTTTCCTTTCTTTCTTTCTTCCTTCCTTCCTTCCTTCCTTCCTTCTTCTTTCCTTGCTTTCTTCCTTCCCTTCTTGCTTCCTTTCTTCTCCCTTTGGCTCTTTTCCTTTCTTTCTTCCTTCCTTCCTTCCTTCCTTCCTTCCTTCCTTCCTTCCTTCCTTCCTTCCTTCCTTCTTTTCTTCTTGCTTTCTTCCTTCCCTTCTTGCTTCCTTTCTTCTCCCTTTGGCTCTTTTTCTTTCTTTCTTTCTTTCTTTCTTTCTTTCTTTCTTTCTTTCTTCCTTCCTTCCTTCCTTCCTTCCTTCCTTCCTTCCTTCCTTCCTTCCTTCTTCTTTCCTTGCTTTCTTCCCTTCCTTTTTCTTGCTTTCTTTCTTCTCTTTCCTTTGGCTTCCTTCCTTCCTTCCTTCCTTCCTTCCTTCTTCCTTCCTTCTTCTTTCCTTTCTTCCTTCCTTCCTTCCTTCCTTCCTTCCTTCCTTCCTTCCTTCCTTCCTTCCTTCCTTCCTTCCTCCTCCCTCCCTCCCTCCCTCCCTCCCTTCCTTCCTTCCTTCCTTCCTTCCTTCGAAGGTTTTGGAAAGGGGGAAGGGAGAAGAAGAAGAATTACACCGAGAAACCTACAAAGTGCCTTAAAATCTAGGCATATGCTAAGATTTAAGGGAACTGAGTAATTTACCTTTTTTTTCCCCCCTTTCCTTTCTCAAATGACGCTGTCGGGATTTAGAACCATGTAACGGAATGAGTCACCACACAACTGTCATTGTTTATTCATCCCTGGCTTAATCTTCCAAAATTAAATGCGGTTTTACCTGAATGAGAATCCAGGACCGTGAACCAGAGAAAACTTCCTGAAAGAAAGCAACGACAGCCCGCTTCGGGAAGGTTGCCAAGAAAACTGCATTGGTGTATCATGTAATCTCAAGGACTCCATCCCAATTCCACGGAAGCTCGACCTCTGACAAAGGAATCTGTTTGGCAGATTAGAAAAAGGCGATTCATTAGATAATGCATGTATTTATGGAATCCAGGGCCACAGGATCCGATGGTAATATAATATATGCTCCCTTCTTGCACTGATGGAATTATGTGCCTTTGGCGTGGAATAGCCAATTCATCCGAGTAGATGTGTTGGCAACCTTTTTTTTAAAAGTGGTTTGCCATTAGACGGACTGGCCTAAAGTCACCTAGATGACTTCGCACTTACGGTTAATGTTTTCCCTTTCCCAGTTGTGTCTTACTCTAGGGGATAATGTTCATCTCCATTTCTTGTCCAAAGACATTTTCCATGGTCATGTGGCCAGCACGGTTATAGGGTGGTGGGATTCAAAAAAATTTTATTACCGGTTCTGTGGGCGTGGCTTGGTGGGCATGGGGTAGCTTGGTGGGCATGGCAGGGGAAGGATACTCTAAAGTCTCCATTTTGTCCCCACTCCAGGGGAAGGTTACTGCAAAATCCCCCTTCCCTGCCCACCCCACTAACCTGCTTTCCAGCTCCTTTCTCCTGTGCAGGGCAACCAAAGAAGACCCAGCCAATCAGCTGGGACTCGGGAGGCAGAGAAGAGATGGGGTTGGCAGGGCCAGTCAGAGGTGGTATTGGCCGGTTCTCCAAACTACTCCAAATTTCCACTTCCGGTTCTCCAGAACTGGTCAGAACCTGCTGAATGCCACCTCTGGTTATATGCCAAAGGTACACAAAACACTGCTACCTTCTCATCAAAATGGAACCTATTTATCTACTCACATATGCATGCCTTCGCACTGCTCGGTGAGCGCATCCTGCACCCACTTCCTGCAAGTTTGTGAACTCCCTCATGATGCGAGATGTTCACGACACAACTGTGTACTCTGGTGCTTTGAACAGCTCTTCTGCAAAGGAGGTGTCCATTCCTGAGTCGAACCCATCATCCCATCCAGCTCAAACTGGACTTGATCATGGAGCTGTGGATCCTCGATATCTCCATGATCTCTGGGCCACCAGATGAAAGATGCCTGGGAACTTCTAAATCATGAAGTACAGATGTTCTGATCCCATCACAGAACTTTGTCTCTGGACCAAACTGTCTGTTTTTGTTTCGGTATATCATCTGCCCAACATCTTGCAGGATTAGTCAGACATAAGGCAGGACTAGAACTCAGGGCTTCCCAGTTTCTAGCCCAAGGCTTTTAACCATTTACACCAAACTGCTCCTCGGTATGGCCTCTGTAGTGTTAAATATCAGATACTACTTTTGAACGTATCCCGCAACTGCACTCTCGAGAAAATGTACATGCTGTTTCCATTGAAACCTGTAACTTATTGGATTTTTTACCTGACAGACGCACGGAACAGAAAAGGAATTAATCGAAGCAGGAAATTTATAAAGAAGGGGGAAGCATTGTTTTTTAAGAGGCTGCGTAATAGATCAATGAGGAAGAAAAGGAAGATATAGAAAGACGATCAGGGAAGGAACTAAGTGGAAAGAGATGAAAGAATGTTGAAAATTAAACATGATTAAAATGGATGGTTAAAAATGAGCAAAAATCGAAGAGCAGAAAGCATTGCAAATTCTGCTAATCGTTGCAAGCTGAGGAGCTAATATTTATGGTAAACTCCAAATATATATATGTATAATTGGTTTGCATTCTACCCAACCAAGTTTGCCTTGTTCCTACAGGGAAATGAATAATTTGGCAAGCAAATATTTTGATTATTCAGTACCTGAGTGGAAGTGGAAACTCACCTGAGAATATCTAAATTAGGGAGGCATGTAAAAATTCCTTCTTTCATCAAATTAGTACATTTGGAGGGTTTGTTTATTTTGCTCATTCGGCTGAGATTTGTCTTCCCCGAGATCTCACACGTGATGAAATCGCTTAAGCTCCCCTGGATCTATTTTCTCCCAAATGTCTTTTCAAGCACACTTGTAGAAGCGCCTTAGCGATACGTCCAGATAGGTAAAGGAACTGGTTAAAAGCTTGCTGGGATCCAGGCTCTGTCTCAGCAATTGCATTATCATTACTGCAAAATTGCACTTACAACTAGTTACATAAGTTGGATGCAAATCAAGAAATGTGGTGGCACAGTGGCTAGAATGCAATATTACAGGCTAACTCTGCCGACTGGCAGCAGTTGGATCTTGACTAGCTCGAGGTTGACTCAGCCTTCCATCCTATCGAGGTCAGTAAAATGAGGATCCAGATTGTTGGGGGCAGGGGTGGGATTCTACCAGTTTGCACCTATTCACTTGAACCGGTTGTTAACATTCTAAGCAGTTCGGAGAACTGGTTGCTAGAAGAAATTACTGGGCTAATCCTGTAAGGAAGGCAGGAAGGAAACATTCTGGTGTTGCTTACAGAAACTGCCTCTCCGTTAACCCTTATTACATTCTGGGCAGGACTAGACTTCCTGTCTCAGGAACATCTCTGGAGTTTTTTTCCCCTCCTTTGCTTGTGTGGAGTGACCATTCAAAGTTACAGCGGCACTGAAAAAAGTGACTTATGACCATTTTTCACACTTATGACTGTTGCAGCATCCCCACAGCCACGAGAGGCTAGGTGAAGAGATGTGTGCCTTGATGTGATATTGAGTTGGCCACACCCAGCCAATAACATGACCACCAAGCCATGTCCACCCAGTCACATGACCACCAAGCCACGCCCACCACCTAAGCCATGCCCACAGGACCAATTGCTAAAAATTTTGAATCCCACCCTGGTTGGGGGTGATAGGCTGACTCTGTAAACCGCTTAGAGAGGGCTCTAAAGTACTGTGAAAATGGTATATAAGTACTATGAAATGGTATATGGTATATAAGTCTAAGCGCTATTGTTATTGCTATGGCTGAGGAGCAGCGTGGCGGCTTAGAGGTGAAGATATTCGCTTCCCACTCGGAAGGTTGGGATTTAAGTCCTAGGCAGTTGTTTATCTATCAGGGCACAAAGAGAAAATATCTGCTGTGAACTCCGTATAGGCGTCAGCAAAAGGCATCCGGCCAGTAAATGCTCAGCTCCATTCAGTCACTTCAACTGCACCCCGAATCAAGGGATTACAGGATTGGTAAAAGAAAAAAGAATGCTATTGCATGCTAAGTGTCCGTACTGAGGAAAAGGCATCTAAGATTTAATTGAGGCGAAGGGCAGATTTCCTGGTGATTTATTTAATTTTTTTAGAAAAGGAAAAGAAAGAAAAAAAAACAGAGCCAATGTGCTGAAAAAATTAACAGTAAGATTTTAGTGATATAGCTAATCTTTATACTGGCCTCCTAATTTCTATTCTCGCCAGAAGGAAAGGAGAATCATTATCGTTCTTTCAAATTACCACCTTTGTGATTCTCTCCCTACCATTTAATCAGAACAGGGTTTTCCCTCTATCAAATTCTTTCCCTTTTTACAGTTGTTATTTTGTACTTTTATTTTTTCTTCTTAAAATTTAATAAAGTTCACTTTTTTTAAAAAAAAAAAAAGATTGTTTTCCATATGAGCAATACTTTTAAAGTGCAACAGGAGCTGGAAGAAAAGGACTTAAGGTTTTTAATGAAAAAAAAAACAGAATAAAAGATTTTAAAAGACATATCTATCATATCTATCTATCTATCTATCTATCTATCTATCATATCTATCTATCTATCTATCATATCTATCTATTATCTATCTATCATCCATCTATCTATCTATCTATCATATCTATTATCTATCTATCTATCTATCTATCTATCTATCTATCTATCTATTTATCTATCTATCAATCAATCATCTATCTGCCTTTCTTTCTTTCTTTCTTTCTTTCTTTCTTTCTTTCTTTCTTTCTTTCTTTCTTTCTTTCTTTTTTTTTTGCATCCTTACTAAAATTCCTCCTGCAAGTCTTCAGCCACCCAGAAGTTCCCCACTCTCTGACTAAAACACAGTTTAGATTTATTGCCAGGCTATTAGGTGCTTAAAAAGAAATAAATCTTACCTTTTTTTAAAAGAGGCAGTTTCCAGAACTCATATTTGAGAGGAGGGCGGGGGGAGAAAAACCTGTCCAGCCAGAAATAAATTGTTTTGTTTTTATTACTAGGTGTGTTTTGCAGCCCTGTGCGATAGCTGCAAAGCTCTAAACGTATAATCTGTTTAGTGATCACATTTTCAGTGCAAAGTGCAGAAGGAGATTTTTAAAAAGCATGTAATCTATCTCAAAGCATTTTTTTTAAAAGCAGGTAAAATTGATTCCCCTCTAAACAGGTTTACATTTCAAGCAATTGTTATGGTTGGCCAAGCGGTCAGCCAGATGTTTAGACTGGATTTGGCATGTTTGACAAGGACCTGGAATCGACAGGTGTGGTTGTTTGATGGTGTTAAAAGTTACCTTTGCAGAAAGTAAGCTGTTCTAGGGAAAGCTGCCTTTTGCAATTGACTGGTGATGATTTTGTCAGTGCCAATGGTGTTTTAAGTGGTGCGCCAGATGTATCGGGATAGTTATTATGGTTGGTCAGACAGTCAGACCGATTTTAGATGGAATCTGCCCTTTTAATTCCAACTTTCAAGTTCTTCCCAAGGACCTGGGATAGGCAGAGGTGGTTCTTTGATAGTGTTAAAGGTACCATTCATCGCAGGATGTAAGCTGTTCCAAGCAAAGCTGCCTTTTGCAATTGACCAATGGTGATTTTTGTCAATGTCGCCCGACTTTCCTTTTTGCAAATGATGGCCACCATCCAACAGAGCTTTAAACAAATATTATGGACCTCTATTGCCCTCTCTCATCCTTTCAATGCAATTTTTTAATTTTTTTTTTTCAATGGATAATTCAAAATTTTCATATGCAGGTAGTCCTCGGCTTACAACAATTCATTTAGGAACCGTACAAAGTTACGACGACACTGGAAAAAAAGTGACGGATGACCATTGTTCCCATTTGCAAGTGTTGCAGGATCCCCCTGGTCCAGTGTTGGGATTCAAACAATTCGACTACCGATTCTGTGGGCGTGGCTTGGTGGGCATTGCAAGGGGAAGACACGGCAAAATCTCCCTTCCCTCCGCTCCCTACCCCACTAACCTGCTTTCCAGCTCCATTCTCCTGTGCAGGACAACCAAAGGAGACCCAGCCGATCATCTGGGACTCAATGGGAGGCAGAGAATAGACGGGGTTGGCGGGGCCAGTCAGAGGTGGCATTTGCCGGTTCTCCCAACTACTCAAAATGTCCGCTACCAGTTCTCCAGAACTGGTCAGAACCGGCTGAAGACCACGTCTGCCCTGGTCACACAATCAAAATCCGGGTGCTTGGCAATGGACTCATGTTTATGACCATTGCAACATTCCAATATCACATGATGATCCTCCCTTTGGTGACCATCTCACCAGCAGTCATTGGGGAAGCCGCTTAACAACCGTGTTCCTAACTGAATAACCACAGTGATTCGCTGAACGACCGTGGCCAGAAAGGTAAAAATATGGAGGAAAATTCTGTTAACCAATGTTTCACTTAGCCACAGAAATCGGGGGGTGGGGTGGGATCAATCATGGTTGTAAGCAGAGGTGGTCTTCAGTGGGTTCTGATCAGTTCTGGATAACCAGTAGCAGAAATTTTGAGGTGTTAGTTGAATCTGCCAATTCTGCCTATGACTTGGCCCCACCCCCATCTATCCTCCGCCTCCCATTGAATCCCAGCTGATCAGCTGGGTCTCCTTTGGTTGCCCTGCACAGGAAAACGGAGCTGGAAAGCAGGTTAGTGGGGTGGGAAGGAAATGGGGATTTTGCAGTATCCTTCCCCTGCCACGCCCAACTAAGCCACACCCACAGAACCAGTAATAAAAAATTTTGAATCCCATCACTGGGTGGAGGAGGGGGAGGAGGAGGAGGAAAACTGTGGGTTTCTTGATGGTCTCTAAGCTTGCTGGTTTGCTTGCAGACATTTCATTACCCAATTAATTAAATTAACTAAAACAATTGAGAGTCCAGAGATATTTCACGAGAAGAGTCCTGCAACCAGGCTTGAGATTTTGGGCTTGGACAACCTTGAACTATGCTGCCTTCAGTTTGACCTAAGCTTAGTACACAAAATTGTCTGCTACAATGTCCTACCTGTCAATGACTACTTCAGCTTCAACCACAACAATACATGGGCACACAATAGATACAAACTCAAGGTTAACCGCTCCAAACTCGACTGCAGGAAATACGACTTCAGCAACGGAGTGGTCAATGCCTGGATCACCCTACCTGACTCTGTGGTTTCTTCCCTAAACCCCCAAAACTTTAACCTTAGACTGTCTACTGTTGACCTCACCCTTTTCTAAGAGGTCTGTAAGGGGGCGTGCATAAGAGCACCAACGTGCCTACTGTCCCTGTCCTAATGCCCTGTTATCCATACCCATTTCATGCACTCATAATCATGTTCCTAATTATATCTGTTATCTAAAACATGCTTGACAAAACAAACAAGCAAACAAGCTAACATCATCAGCACTCCCATGTGATTCACAGCTAGTTTATTTAAGAATCTTTTTTTTTTACTGGAACATTTTCTGGTACCTGCATTGCTCCAGAGAACCTAAAGCCAAGGATTTCACCTGAACTGGGCAACCTCTGGTGTGTGTGTGTGAATTTTCCATGCACGCTTTGAGAAGCAAACCTAGACTGCAGAAGGCGAACTCTTCCTCCCAATATTAAAAAAGGGGAGAAAAAAAAAAGTTAATGAGCTTAATTCTAAAAGTAGCTTAACAATCCCAGAGCCTCACGACCTCAGCGCCTCCGACCAAAATTAAACCTCAGCCTCTAAAAAGCCCACCGGTTTGTGCACCCCAAAAGGCTGTCTGCAGCCAAATTAATTTCTGAGCCGAGCATTTGCAGTTATTACGCAGTTGCCATCAACAGCCCTTCCCAATAAATATTGATGAAAAATAGGCCTGTGAATAAATCATCGCCCTGCAAAAAAAAGGGGGGAAAAAGGGAAGTAAAGATATCTTAATGAGCCCCTGTCTAGAGCCACCGTCACTGTAGATCATTAAGCGTTGTTAATCATCATTAACTGCAATTAAACCTGAGCTGGATTTCCCACGTATGTTGAAGGATCTATTTTGGGGGTGATACCTCTGTTCTCCTCACGTGTTCCTGGTCTTTTGGGGGAAGGGAGGGAGGGAGGAGAAAGGACACGTTTGGGAAACTTTTCTACTTTTTCTTGGAGTCTCAGGAGGTGACTCAAAGAGATCTGAGAGCTTGTAGAATCAATTATCTGGCTCTCCTTCTCCCATTTACATTTCCCCAAAGGCGGCGGTGGGTGGTGGTGTGGTATGTGTGAACTCTTCTTCCAGACGGGCAATTGGAGATCGCAAAGGCCAAGCGAGAAAGTCAGGTTGTATTTCTTCAGGCTTTCCACCTTCCTGAGTGCTCTGGATCACTTGCTTTTTATGGACTGGAAGACGAAGGTGACCTGCGAGACCGCCGGCAATAAAACCGTCAGGCCTCTTGAAAAGGCCGGCCTCATATCCCATCAGAGGAAATGATTATTCAAAAAAAAATATCCAGTTGTGCAGAGATGGACAAATTAACTTTGGCATTAAAAGGGAAAGAGGCAGCAGTGTGTTACGACAGCTGGAACTGCTGATATGAGTGGACAGATCAAAGATCAATTAAACAATAAAGGGCAAAAAAAGATATGTTATAACTGTAGTAGTGACTATATATATACATATATTTGCACAAGGATTAATTGTACAGAGGACATAAAATAAGGCTGACAATAAGGTCCCACAAACTGTCGAGGATGGAACTGTTTTTAATGATTTTCTGATTTTTCTTTCTACTTTTCTTTCTTTGTTTCCCTTTTCTTTCTCACATTTATGTACACGTTGTTTGTCTATTTTAATTGTAAAATTAATAAGGTTGTTGTTGTTTTTTGAAAAAAAAAGTAAAGGCCGGCCCCTTCTGGAGGGGTTGACATTTTGGACAGAGAACTACCTCGCAAAAGATGGAAATCCTTGCTCTTTTCTGGCAGACCTATAGGGGTTGAAGGTTGTTTATTTATTTGGTGGTCAAATTTAGATGGCTCATGATAAAAAGGCCCTCTTGGGCAGCATGCAATAAAGATATAAAATGGCCATACAGGGTAGTTCTCAGTTCTGTGGGCGTGGCTTGGTGGGCGTGGCTTGGTGGGCATGGCAGGGGAAGGATACTGCAAAATCCCCCTTCCCTCCCCACCCCACTAACCTGCTTTCCAGCTCCGTTCTCCTGTGCAGGGCAACCAAAGAAGAGCCAGCCAATCAGCTGGGACTCGGGAGGCGGAGAAGAGATGGGATTGGAGGGGCCAGTCAGAGGTGGGATTTGCCGGGTCTCTGAACTACTCAAAATTTCTGCTACCGGTTCTCCAGAACTGGTCAGAACCTGCTGAATGACCACCTCTGTCTCTTCCCTCTCCTTTTCACAAACCCCACTCCCTTCTAGCATCGTTGATGTTACCTAGTTGGGTCATGAAACATCTGCAAGAAAACACCAAGCCCCAAGAGCACCAAGGACCCCACAATCCTCCTTTTGAAAATGCACCTTTCGGACAACCATAACCTGGATAACTGAGAACCGCCATAGACATTCATATGGATTAATTATATGCCATCAAGATGGCGACCGCTTTTAGCAACTACACAGACAGATTTTCTCCATGAGATTTTTACCTGATCCTTCAGCTCTTCCAATGGACTGATTCTTGCCATCGGTCGCCCTCTTCTCTTTCCTTCCACCTGTCCCATCATCAGAGCCTTTTTATCATGCCCCTGTCAGAATCTGATTTGAAGTGGGAGGCCAAGCAACTGACAGGGAGTGGGAGGGTGGCTCCAATGGCTGTGGAAGAAACTGGGGAAGGGCAAAGGCCAGATGAGTAGAGCAGGGGAGAGGTAGAGCAAGGGAGAGGGATTTCAGAGGAAGACCCAAGCCCATCCCCACTTCATCCTAGGGCACACAGGGAGAAATGGAGAAGGGAGCAATGTGAGTTGCATGGCTTATGGGGGAGGAAAGGGCCCTGATTCCCTTCATTAGCTGCAGTTGGGAATGCAGTGTTTAAAAAGGGTAGCTGTGCACAGCAGTTTGTTGGGAGCAAATCGTGAATTATCTGGTATTGTCGAGGCTTATCTGTGTTCCTGGCTTCTTCCCAACTGTGTTTGCTTTCAGGTCTGCCATTCCTTCTCCTGCCCTCTCAAGTTAATTCCTGCAGCCTGGTTTGTTTGGATTTTTAGTTACAGTTTGTATGTACTTTGTTTTCGGACTGAATTTCCTCCACTTCAAGATAGTTCTTGGGAGAGTTTTTTATTCCGGCCGAAGGTAACCTGGACATTGGGGGCAAAGCTGGAGATATTAAAGGGACACTTCTTGCTTATTTGACTGTGTTGCCTTTGTGCCACGCCCCAGGACATCCCTTTTTTCTGGAGAGCTTGACGTGTCCAAAGTAGGATGAGTGAGCCTGGCCCTTCGTGCCTTAAGTGAGAACTGGGTTGATTTGTTTAACGATCCACTGCTTTGTTGTTGTTGTTTTGTTAGTGTCAATACTATTCCTATCCTGCTTCAAAGGAAGTAATCCCTCTGGAATGGAGAAGACGTATCCTTCAATAGGCATGCATCGCTTTTGCAGCTGCAGCAAACTTGCACCTTGGTAGCTTACTAAAAAAAACCCTTGACCTTGTCCTAATTTCCCTTTGAATTGTTCCATCTGTGTTGTGTGAGATCCAATTAGAAAGGAACTTTTCTAAGCAACCTTTCAGCCTGGAGGGGTTTTCCAGTTCTTGGTTTCTTCCATCCTGAGGTCTTTCTTGTGTATTTGGAGCATTTAAGTGGCCATTTTTCACACGTCAAATGTTCGGTGATGATCCATCAATGCTCTCCCAATGGGGAACGTTTCTGGGCCACGATGATGAATAGCAATTTACTGGGTTTATTCTCCAATGAAATGATGTAACTTACCGAAAGAGAATTCACCATGGCTTAAGCGGGCATGAAAAAACAACAACTTCTAACCAGCATTTTTCTCTGAAAGTTTCTCACCTTGCTTATTGATTTAATCAAGGAGAGAAGCAACCTAGAACTAAGGAGCAATTTCCTGACAGTGAGAATAATGAATCAAATCATCTTGCCTCCAGAAGTTGCTCTAACAATGGAGGCTTTCCAGAAGACATCGTACATGCCGCAGGGAAAGTTGCGTGCAAAAGTTCTTGTGATTAGAAACGTATTAGATTTATATCAAAAAAACCCGCACACGTTGAGTGGAATGTTACATACAAAAGCTCATGAAGTGAACAAAAAAGTGTGCAGTTTTGATATCAATAAGGAGCATCCAGAAATATATTGTTTGGGGAAAGGCACGTAAGACGAATATCATCTGAGCAAGGTGCCTACACAGCTCGCAATAGACGACGTTAGGAATGTAAATACTGATTCTGACGTAGAATATCTCTCAAAATATAGTTTCCTGAATTTATTTATTTTATTTTATTTGTCAATCACTTACAAAATAATAGGTATAAGTATAAACATGAGTAAGAATACAGAAAACAGGTATGATTAAATGGGGACAATAGGACAGGGACGGGAGGCACGATGGTGCACTTATGCACGCCCTTATAGACCTCTTAGGAATGGGGTGAAGTCAATATTTTTTCCCCAATATTTTTTTTCCCTCAAAGAAGCAACGGATGGAAACTAATTAAGGAAAGAAGCAACCTGGAACTAAAGCGAAATTTCCTGTCAGTGAGAACAATTAATCAGACTTGCCTCTAGAAGTTGTGAATGCTCCAACACTGGAAGATTTTAAGAAGAGATTGGACAACCATTTGTCTGAAATGGTATAGGGTTTCCTGCCTTAGCAGAGGGTTGGACTAGAAGACCTCCAAGGCCCAATACAACTCTGTTATTCTGTTGGTTTGTAATAAACCCCCAAGAACAATCTATTCATCGTATTGCTCCAAAAGGTCTGGCTCCAAACAGCCAGATTCTCTTGGGCTTTAGAAAAATTAAATTCCACTAAGATTCTTATGTCAAAGGCCCCTGAGCTTTTGGCGCCAGATTAGGAAATGTCAGGAGGTTCGTAGATATTAATAACATTTGGGTTGTGTGGCACTGCTTGGACGTTTAGAAGGAATGAGCTGACATGTTGGCTCATGCCACGCTCCTGAAGTGTCATATAGCAGCATCAAACCCACAATCACAAATTGCTGACAAATTTAATTTTGTCAGCAACCCAAGGACCCTGCCAATTAGTCACTGGCAAGAACAGCAGCTTGTCAAAAATTAATATGTTGCACTCCTACGTTTGCAAAACATATTCTTCCGCTGGAAGATGCCTGCTCTCCATCCATCAGATGGAGATGGTCGCCTGTCTCACCAAAAAGTGATTCTGGGTGGTATATTAAGAAACTGCCCAAGGAGCTGCTGATCCAGTTCTACAGAGGAATGATTGAGTCTGTCATCTTCACCTCTGTAACTGTCTGGTTTGGTTCTGCAGAACAGAAACAGAAAGAGATTTCAGAGAGTAATTAGGACTGCAGCAAAAACAATGGCTACCAACCTGCCTTCCATGGAGGACCTGTATACTGCATAAGTCAAAAAGAGGGCTGTGAAAATATCTACACACCCTGGATATAACCTGTTTCAACTCCCACCCTCAAAACGACACTATAGAGCACTGCACACCAGAACAATTGGACACAAGGACAGTTTTTTCCCAAATGCCATCACTCTGCTAAACAAATAATTCTCTCAACACTGCCAAACTATTTACGAAGCCTACACTACTATTACGATTACTATTCATCTTCTCAACCTTCCTTTTACCCATCTCGTTCCACTTGTGACTGTATGACTGCAACTTTGTCGCTTGTATCCTAACGATTTTTATTGACTGTTTCCTAGTATGATTTGATTGCTTATTGTACCCTATGACTATCATTTAAGTGTTGCACCTGATGATTCTTGACTCTTGATGAATGTATTTTTTCTTTTATGTACACTGAGAGCATTTGCACCAAGACAAATTCCTTGTGTGTCCAATCACACTGGGAAAATAAAGAATTCTATTCTATTCTATTCTATTCTATTCTATTCTATTCTATTCTATTCTATTCTATTCTATTCCATTCCATTCCATTCCATTCCATTCTATTCTATTCTATTCTATTCTTCATTCCAATATTCTATTCTATTCTATTCTATTCTATTCTATTCTATTCTATTCTATTCCATTCCATTCCTATTCTATTCTATTCTATTCTATTCTATTCTATTCCATTCCATTCTATTCCTTATTCTATTCTTCATTCCAATATTCTATTCTATTCTATTCTATTCTATTCTATTCTATTCTATTCTATTCTATTCTATTCTATTCTATTCTATTCCATTCTATTCCTTATTCTATTCTTCATTCCAATATTCTATTCTATTCTATTCTATTCTATTCTATTCTATTCTATTCTATTCTATTCTATTCTATTCTATTCTGTTCCATTCCATTCCATTCTATTGTATTCTATTGTATTCTATTCTATTCTATTCCATTCCATTCCATTCCATTCCATTCTATTCCTTATTCTATTCTTCATTCCAATATTCTATTCTATTCTATTCTATTCTATTCTATTCTATTCTATTCTATTCTATTCTATTCTATTCCATTCCATTCCATTCCATTCCATTCTATTCCTTATTCTATTCTTCATTCCAATATTCTATTCTATTCTATTCTATTCTATTCTATTCTATTCTATTCTATTCTATTCTATTCTATTCTATTCCATTCCATTCCATTCCATTCCATTCCATTCTATAAGATTTTTGAAATGAAAAGCTCTTCGTGGCATCGGTCTAGGCTGACCAAGGAATCGTCTCACCCCAATGGAATTGATCTGTCCCACCCGAGTCAGCAGAAAGAATCTGCATGCTGCAGATCCCATCAACCAAGACATTTTAGCTGGACAATGTCAAGAAGAGCCTTTTTTGCTGTGGCCCCTGATCTTTGGGATATCTTGTGTCCCCCCACCCACCCCAAAGTGAGATCTGCTCCCATCCTTCTGACCTTCCGTAAGGGCCTGAAGACCTGGCTTTGCCGATTGGCTTGCGGGGACCAATGGGGGATTATTGCGCTGGAGGTGGTTGGTGGATTAAGAGAAATTCCCGCCTCACCCGCATACATCCCGTCCCCTCCCTCCCCATCTTTCAATTGTCAGCTATGGTTCATTGCATGGTCAGCCAGATGTTCGGGCTGGATTTGGCCTTTTTATCCTCCTATAGAGTCAAGGACTTGGAATAAACGGATATTGGTGCTTTGTGGTTGTTGTGATTTATTGTTTTATCATAGAGGAGGGAAGCAACCTAGAATTAAGGAGAAATTTCCTGACAGAACAATTAACCAGTGGAACAACTTGCCTCCAGAAATTGTGAACTCTCCAACACTGAAAGTTTTTAAGAAGAGATTCGTCTGAAGTGGTGTAAGGTTTCCTGCCTAGGCAGGGGGTTGGACTAGAAGACCTCCAAGGTCCCTTCCAACTCTATTATTCTATTAATGTTTGTAAGCTGCCCAGAGTCACCTTTAGACGAGAAGGGGAAGTGCAGAAATCTAACAAACAAACGAATCAGGGTAGCTGTGAGCGGTTTTAAAAGACTTCGCTAAAATATAGATCGTGGGGAGGGAATTTTCTAAGAAACTATCAAGCTAATTGCTGTAAAC
Source organism: Pseudonaja textilis (assembly GCF_049901715.1). Classification (NCBI taxonomy): domain Eukaryota; kingdom Metazoa; phylum Chordata; class Lepidosauria; order Squamata; family Elapidae; genus Pseudonaja; species Pseudonaja textilis. Next base: position 17,295,251 of record NC_142002.1, read on the forward strand.
ATCTTCCGAGTTAGAGTTCTTATTGGTAGCTCTGTTGGGATCGTAGCGCAGGCTTCTATCGGGATCAGTGCATTCACCTGCCTCTTCCAATGCTTTATGGTGCCTAAATTTGCTCAGAATCTTTATTCGCCTCCTTTGAATTCCATTTTAATTAAGAGAAATGTTAATTAAACTGAGTAAGCTTCACTTGAGTTTAGTATTTTTCTCCCATTACATCCTAAAAAGATTGCTGGGGACAAAAAAATGTCTTGACTTGATCATTGGAGGGCTGGGCCAACGTTTCATCTTGGAGTGGGAGTATTTTATTCCATTGAATCGATCTACAAATCATTTTAAAAGAAAACCAAGAAAAAGTAAAGTTTAACAATCCACAGTTGCCACTATTGACATTTCATACTTTAGGAAAATTCCCATGTTCTTTGCAACAAAGATAATTAAACCAGTTTCTACTTTTTCTCCGCACAACTACCACGAATATGTACTTATTTTCTTCAGCAAGCTTTCCTTCCCCTTTCTATGACCCTATAATCCCTTTTATCTGGGTAGAGTCAGGATGACTGAATGGAGCTGAGCATTTATTGACCAGATGCCCTTCCTGATGCCTATATGGAGTTCACAGCAGATATTTTCTCTTTGTGCCCCAATAGAGGAATATCTATAATTGCCTAGCATCAAACTCTCAGTCTCCAGAGTGTGGGGCGACTGCCGCTTATCCTGTAGCATACACTATCACTTTCAAAACACTTGACTAGGATTTTTCAACCTTAATCACTTTAAGATGTGTGGATTTCAATTCCCAGGCTGACTGGGGAATTCCGGGAGTTGAAGTCCACACATCTTAAAGTTGACATGGTTTAGAAACTAGGCACTAGGCTGAGAACTAACAAATGAAGCTGATTGGAAAGCCATTTAGAAGCAACAAAAAAGATGCATCTTCACGCTCCAATTATGTAGTGGAAGTCATTAAAAGAAGCTACAGAAATAGCCATCACTTAGATCAGGGGTTCCCAACCTTGGTGTTGTGGTTAGCTAGTAGCAGGTGGAGGAGAGCGAGGACTTGGATAAGGGGCAGGACCATCGGGGAGTGGACTGCCGCCTTCAGGGATTGTGGGAGCTGGCAGCAGTGATGAGGAGGTTCCCGAGGAGCCTGTGCTAAGTATGCATGAATGCAGGATGATTCGTAGAAGAGAACAGCTGGAGCAGCACAGGGGACTCAGGAGTAAGGATGCAACACAATGGCCCTTCCCTCCAGGGAATATAAGCCTGGTTTCAAAAGGTTTTTGCCTTTGCAAAAGGCAAAAACGCTCTAAGGCCCCAGCATTGTGTGTAGAGACTCCAGCTTATCTGAAGAATTCTGTCAAGGCTTTTCTGGTTGGACTAATTGGCTGCAAGCCATCTTTTATCTACAAAGAAGTTATCTGTAGATTAAAGCTGGGAAAGTTTGAGTTGTTGCATTTGTTTGAGATTTTCTTTTGCTGGTAACAGGGTTGAGTCAGAACACTTGGCAACTTTAAGACTTGTGGACTTCAATGCCCAGAATTCCCAAGCCAGCATGACTGGCTGAGGGAGTCTAGGAGTTGAAGTCCACAAGTTTTAAAATTTGCCAAGTTGGGAGGCATCCCCCCTGAGTTAGATCATTTTAAAAGGGTATTGAGTAAATTCAGGGAAGACATGTAGTCGAAGGGTTGGCAGCCTTGAAGACTCAATATTGCCTCCAGATTGAACAGGAGACAACTGCAAAAAATAATGTTGAATAATAACGTCAACAGAGAGTAATTCCATGTCCTACTTGCAAGAAACCCACAAGTAAGACATTTAGATAAAGGGCTGGCAGCAGTGGTGGTATTCAACTTTTTTTTACTACTGGTTCTGTGGGCGTGACTTGGTGGGCATGGCAGGGGAAGGATACTGTAAAATCTCCAGTCAGAGGTAGTATTTGCCAGTTCTCTGAACTACTCACAATTTCTGCTACCAGTTCTCCAGAACTGGTCAGAACCTGCTGAATACCACCTCTGGTTGGCAGCCTTGAAGACTCAATGCCACCTTCAGACTGAAGATGACACAACTGCAAAAAATAATGCTTAACAACAACTTCATCATAAAGAATACTTCCATGCCCTACTTGTAAGAAACCATCAAGTACTTCTTTGGTGAAAAACCAAAGTGTTGAATTAAGAGCAGCCTTAGTCTTCTTCAGCAGGGCTGTCCTTATGCCCTACATAGCTTTATTTATAAAGTCAAGTAGGAACAAGTAAATGAAACAAGTAAGAAAAACCTGGTGAGCCAATTGGTAGACAAGGCCTAAAAGTCATAGCAAGCAACCTGTGGTATGTTCACTCTACAGAATCTGGGGAGTTGAGGAGGTGATCAATAACCTTTCCTGTCCTAGAGTAGGCAGGAAAATAATAATTTTTTTTAAAAAAAATACCTGACCCTTGTTTATTTTAAACTTTATTGGAAATGCAACCGAAAAGGGTATATGAAAAATCACCCGGTAGCCCTCAGACAAAGACACATGAGCTTTGCGAACTGACTATGGAGATTTATTGAACGTCAGCTGCTGTGCAGAAAGCCGAGAATTTCCATAAAACTCCGTTTATTGATATGTATCCCCTTGTCAGCCTTTTGTCTTCTTTAGACTTTCACTTGCTGGGATCCTTTACAAGAGAATTTTGTTTTCATTATGAGAAATGATTGCTCGGTTTTCGCCTTGAATAAAGACTCCGGAGTGATGGGTCTGGCTGCGTTGCTCCTGAAAATATTATCAATACTCAAGCAAATTAGCTGCCGAAAATTTGTGGTTATGGAATAGCTGTTTCCTAAGTGGTTATGCGTTCATCCGTGGAGAATCCCCATATTTTTTAAAAAAAGACATAAACTAGAATTTGTGAATCAAACATGCTCAGTCAAATTTTGCAGGGGGAAAAAATGGCGAAGTAGTGGATTTAATCAACCAGTGGAAGCTCATTGTTGAATTTCTAGCAAGAATTCGAGAGGGGATGTTTGTACAATATATTGTTCTCATTTCAGGAGTAGGAGAAGAAGAAGGAGAAGGAGAAGGAGGAGGAGAAGAAGGAGGAGGAGGAGGAGGAGGAGGAGGAGGAGGAGGAGGAGGAAGGACGAGGAGGAGGAGGAGGAGTTGGAGGAGGAGGAGAATGACTGTCCTGACACAACAATCTTCTGTCATCACTACCAGCCTCACAACTTCCTTGGGAGGGAAATTTCAGTATCAAATAGAAGAGAAAGAAGACATAATGGGAGCTGGTTGTGAGGAAACCCACAATCCCTGAATCTTTAAAATAATTAGAATAGCCATAGCGGTGATCTGAAATGGATTTTTTTTAAAAGAAAGAAAGAAAGAAAAAAAAAAAGATTCATAAAGGGATCTAATTCCTAAGATCAATAACATCTCCAAAGCACCATAAAGACTAACATATGACTAACATACATACAATCACATGAGTTTATGTGGGGTAGAGTCTTCTTTAGATGAACCTTTTCTGTATTTTGGCAAGCTCCACCCAGTTTGTCCTGCCACGTTTGCTGTTTGACATCCTACTGGATCAGAAATGGTTCTGTCTTGTTACAATGATTTTTTGTTGTTGTTTTTGTTTTGGGCACAAGACAGAATTGATGTTGGCTTCTGCCTTTTGATAACCTGGGCCCATGGTGTCCTATGCCAAAAGTTTCCTGTGTAACTTTGCCTCTCCTTTGATCTGTGATCCCTTTCCATACCCCGAAGAGGCACCAAAGTCCCTAAATCCTGAAGGAGACATCAGCCCCAGGTCCTGCCAACCTCCGCCTCCACCTATTCTCTTCAAGAGCAATAAAAATAATGGACAGAATACATGAGGTAGTAAATAGAGGGATAAATCAAGGAGGAAAAAGGGTATTTATATTCATTTAAAGTTTCCATCTTGTGAAAGGTAATGGCTTTCCCGTGGAATATATGCCTGTGTGTGACAGGAAACCCACAATGTTAGATGTCTTCCAGCATTAGCTTTTTTTCTGCCAATATCTCCAGAATTGTAGATCTTACAGTACCACCATGATATGCTTTGATTTCTGTGTCTAACAGAAATGCAAAAAAAGGGGGCCACTGAGATGGAAGATCCTGAAAGGATGTTTCCAGTCATAATGTCAGGAGCTATCAAGGTGTCCTAACTTAAACCATAGAAGGATTTAATTTGAAGGCAAAGTGAAACGGATCCAAAACATTCCTCAAATCCAAGTCCCAGCCCTAATCTTAGGGCTGAAAAGTAAGACGCGAGGACCTCTAGAGCAGTGTGGATCAAGCTTGGCAACATTAAGATATTTGGATTTCAATTTCCGACATTCCTTGGCCAAGGAATGCTGGAATTTGAAGTCCAGACATTTGATTTCAAGGCTTGAGTATGACATTAAAGATGAAAGCAACAGGAACAGCGGCCAGAACTGGTGGCCTAGTGGTGAAGATACTCACCTCCCAATCAGAAGATTGAGAGTTCAATCTTAGGAAGCATCAGATGTTTCTTTCTCAGGGCACAAGGAGAAAAAATAACTGCTGTGAACTCTGCCTAGGTGTCAGGAAGGGCATCTGGCCAGTAAATGCTCAGCAATGATTCTAACCCGAATTAAGAGATTATAAGGTTGTAAAAGGGAAGGGTTTTTTTAGAAAAAGATGAAAACAATATCAGCAATGCAAAAATAAAAAATGGGACACCTGCAACTATGTAGGCAGTATCAACTAATGTTGTTCCAGCATTTAAGTTGTGCCAAATGAAGGTTTTCCTTTGAAAAATTAAGCCTATCACCATTCTTACTTTTCAGTCCTGTCTTCTAATGGTTCTTATTTTCCCATCAGCCTGCAACCTCTATATCTCTCCTCCCCCGTGGTCTCCCACTTATGCATGCCCCTTTAAGGACCGCTTAGGAAGGGGGTAAGGTCCACGGTAGACATTTTGAGGTTGAAGCTATGAGGGGTTGAGGCTGTAGCAACGGAGCCGGGTAGGGTGTTCCAGGCGTTGATCACTCCGTTGCTGAAGTCGTATTTTCTGCCATCGCGTTTGGAACGGTTTACCTTGGGTTTGTATCGGTTGTTTGCCTGTGTATTGTTGTGATGGAGGCTGAAGGTTGAAGAAGTTGTTGACAGGCGAGACGTTGTAACGGACAATTTTTGTGTGCTATGCTTAGATGGTGGCGCAATTCTAGATTGTCCAGGCCCAAAATTTTGAGCTTGGAGGCATAGGGAATTCTATGGCGAGTGAAGGATTGATTGCCCTGCGTTTCTACTACCATCCTGGAAGAATGTAGGACAAGAATTATGGCGGTGAGCTCAGCCATTTTGACCATGGCCAGATTAGGTCCACCAACTGACAAGGGAGTACTTGGAAAACTTACAGAAATGAGCGGCACTATTCCCTCAACAGTTGGCAATCTCCCTTCCCAAAGTGTTCTGACCCAAACCTGTTTCCAAGGAAGCAAACACAAGATAAAGGTAATAGCACAGCCTTTTAATGTTTCTTTATGAATCCCGTTCCTTCTATGGGTAAAAGGCTGCTTCAAACCAATTAGCTCCAATAAGAAAGAGCCTTGCCAAGCTTTTGCAAGGCTGCCAAGGACACCAGTTAAAGTTACTAAGCAATAATTTCAACACACAGAGTCTGCAAACCCCAACTCAGATATTCCTAACGTCCACCAGGCTCCAGTGTAAAACTTCTTCATGGCTGCTGCCAGCCTCCACCATCTCCAAAGGCAGCATTCCACTCCCTGGTGGTCCTGGCCCCATCCCTGCATCACATGCAGACCCTACATCTGAGTCTTTGCTCAGAGTTCAATCCTCGGAAGCATCGGATGTTTTTCTCTCAGGGCACAAGGAGAACAATATCTGCTGTGAACTCTGCCTAGGTGTCAGGAAGGGCATCTGGCCAGTAAAGGCTCAGCAACGCTTCTAACCCGAATGAAGAGATTATAAATTCGTTAAAAGGGAAGGCTTTTTAAAAACAAGATGAAAACAATATCAGCAATGCAAAATAATAATAATAATAAATTGGGACACCTGCAACTACGTTGCCCTCAGCCGTCTGTACCTACTGCCAGCAAACCACAACACAAAACCCTGGAGCTCCGGGCAGGCAGACAGAATTAGAAGAAAAGCATATTTGTAAGTGGAACAAGGGACTTGATTGCTGAAAATGTTAAGCTAAGCTGGAAGCATCACAGGGGAAGCTGTTGATTGGTTTTGCAGTTCTATTGGCCCCCGTTTAATACGAAGAGCCTTTTTTTATTTTTATTGCAGGATATATTTTTTGCCCTCCTCCCTATCTCTTCTGGACCAAATCCAAGGTTTTGCACCTTTTTTGCTTAGCTGCCTGCTCGAATGTTGCTGTCAATTTTCCATATTCCAACCCAGAAGGACCTGATTTGTTAGATGTATCTCCTGCCAGTTCTTCAGAAGCTTCAAGCCATGGAGGCTGGGGGCCCCCTCCTCTCCGTTTTCCCTGTGGGTAAAAGAAATAAGTCGGGGGGGGGGAAGAGGAGGGGGGGTTTGCTAGTCGTTGCCAAGAGGAGGTTAGCTTGCTGGAAGACGTTCAGCTCGCAAATTAGCATGCTGGAGAAACAGATAGGAAAATGTGATTATGATGATTAAAATTAAGATTGTCACATCATGAGATCCCTTTCGTGGGGCTAAGTGGAACAAATCTCCACATTCGCTGACAATAGAAACCCAGGGAAGGAATTCAAATTGGAGCCCCATCAGATGTCAATCCAACAGCGCCAACATGGGCTGATGGAGGAAGCCCAGAGGTCCAGAAGCCACAAATATTTTGAAAACTATCAAGATTCTTGGCGTCTGCCTAAAAATACAAAAATGGTCGATCCTAGAAATATCCTAGAGGCAGATATTTCTCTTTCTGGGCATGATGAGAATTATAGCTGCTGAATATAACTCCACACTGGTGACGGGAAAGTCATCCGGCCAGTAAACGCTCAGCTCCATTCAGTTGCCCAAATTGCACCCCGCAGGGGATTATGAAGTCATTAAAAGACATTGAAATGTAGCCCCCCCCACAGACACACACAAAAAGGTCATAAAATGGAAACACGACTCATTTAATAAACCCGTTTGGCTCTGCAATGGAAGTTCTGGCCCCGCTGGTGGACATGCACCACCTGTGTGTAGTTCTGACCAGTTGTAACTACGCAACATTCTCCTTTTAAAAAGTAAGTGGTAAGTAACTTTGTGTATGTGTGTATGAGTGTGTGTGTGTTTATGTCATCTTATAGATTTTTCCATTTCTTTCAGCCCTGCAGGTTCTCAGGGTGTAGTATTTTAAGTCCCACAGAGGACTCTGAAGATGTTGTGGGACTTGAAACCCTACCTATTCTGAACCCGAAAGCAGGATTTCCCCTTCATTAGGAAAAGCTCTCTGCCAATCTAATTCCTCACCTCCACCATCTCTCTCAGCTCAAATAATCTTCTGATTTATCCGAGGATCCTGATAAATCTGCGCTTGCTTTCAAGATCTCCAAAAACTCAGAAATTACCCACCCCATCAGCCTTTCAAAGCTTGAAAAGCAGTTATTTTCTTTCGACTAAGTGCCATAATGATATACCTGGTGAGCAAATTTGGTAAGTAATAGGCCAGCAGGGGGATTTAAGGAAGGAAGGAAGGAAGGAAGGAAGGAAGGAAGGAAGGAAGAAAGAAAGAAAGAAAGAAAGAAAGAAAGAAAGAAAGAAAGAAAGAAAGAAAGAAAGAAAGAAAGAAAGAGAGAGAAAGGAGGAAGGGAGGGTGGCAGGGGAGGAAGGAAAGAAGGAAGGAAGGAAGGAAGGAAAGTAGGAAGAAAGGAAGGAAGGAAGGAAGGAAGGAAGGAAGGAAGGAAGGGAGGGAGGGAGGGAGGAAGGAAGGAAGAAGGAAAGAAAGAGAAAGGAGGGAGGAAGGGAGGGAGGCAGGGGAAGAAGGAAGGAAGGAAGGAAGGAAGGAAGGAAGGAAGGAAGGAAGAAGGAAGGAGGGAGGGAGGGAGGAGGCAGGGGAAGAAGGAAGGAAGGAAGGAAGGAGGAAGGAAGGAAGGAAGGAAGGAAGGAAGGAAGAAAGAAAGAAAGAAAGAAAGAAAGAAAGAAAGAAAGAAAGAAAGAAAGAAAGAAAGAAAGAAAGAAAGAAAGAAAGAAAGAGAAAGGAGGAAGGGAGGGTGGCAGGGGGGAAGGAAAGAAGGAAGGAAGGAAGGAAAGTAGGAAGAAAGGAAGGAAGGAAGGAAGGAAGGAAGGAAGGAAGGGAGGGAGGGGAGGGAGGAGGAAGGAAGGAAGGAAGGAAGGAAGGAAGAAGGAAAGAAAGAGAAAGGAGGGAGGAAGGGAGGGAGGCAGGAAGAAGGAAGGAAGGAAGGAAGGAAGGAAGGAAGGAAGGAAGGAAGGAAGGAAGGAAGGAGGCAGGGGAAGAAGGAAGGAAGGAAGGAAGGAGGGAGGGAAGGAAGGAAGGAAGGAAGGAAGGAAGGAAGGAAGGAAGGAAGGAAGGAAGGAAGGAAAACAGCCGTTCTTTTCTGCTCGGGCTTCTCCGTTCTTTGTTTCTGTTTTCATTTCATTTTAATGCAGCAAAAGAAAAAAACAGAACATCCAAAAAGGAAAACAAAAACAAAGGAAAGACAAAAGGAGAAAAATAGCATCAAGGTTCTTTCGCATCGAAGAGAGACCAGAGTGTTTTTCAGAAAATAACATTATTTGCCAATCATAATCCTGACCGATTTTTTTTTAAAGGCTGCAACATGCTTTTGGGATTTTATTTCAATAGAAAACATTGTCCTTTCCATTGTTCTCTCTCTGTCTCGGTCTCGGTCTCTCCCCTCCCTCCCCTCTCCCCCTCTCTTTCTGTCTCTCCTGCCCTCCACCTCTCCCTCCCTCCCTCTCCCCTCCTCTCTCCCTCTCCCTCCTGTTCTGTCTTCCTCTCTCCCCTCCCTCCTCTCTCCTCTCTCTTTCTGTCTCTCCCTCCCTCCCTCTCCCCTTCCTTCTCTCTCTCTCCCTGCCTCCCTCTTCCTCTCTCTCTCTCCTTCCATCTCTTCCCCTCCCTCCTCTCTTCCTCTCTTTCCCCATCTCTCCCCCCCCTCCCTCTTCCTCTTTCTCTCTCTCCCTCCATCTCTCCCCCTCCCTCCCTTCCCCTCTCTCTCCCCTCCTCATCTCTCCCCTCCCTCCCCTCTTCCTCTTTTCTCTCTCCCTCCATCTCTCCCCTCCCTCCCTCTTCCCTCTCTCTCCCTCCCTCCATCTCCCCCCTCCCTCCCCTCTTCTCTCTCTCTCTCTCTCTCTCCCTCCATCTCTCCCCCTCCCTCCCTCTTCCCCTCTCTCTCCCTCCCTCCATCTCTCCCCCTCCCTCCCCTCTTCCTCTCTCTCTCTCTCTCTCTCCCTCCATCTCTCCCCCTCCCTCCCCTCTTCCCTATCTCTCTCTCCCTCCATCTCTCCCCCTCCCTCCCTCTTCCTCTCTCTCTCTCCCTCCCTCCCCCTCCCTTCTTCTTCTTCCTAGCATTTAGGAAGCAATATGGTTCAGGTGAATAGCATAACAATCAAGTTGGCAAACACCACTCGGCAATTGCTGCAGCTCAGCGCCAGACAAAAGGGCCTGTTTGTTAACTTTCGGTGAAAGAAATCGATGGAAACAGGCAAGGAAGAGTCATCGCTTGCAAACAGATGTAATTGCCTGGCTTACCTGCACGACTAATGAGGGCAGGTGAAGAAGCCAGAAAGAGCAAGCAAACACCTGGACCAAAGGGGAAGCAATCATTACACGCAAGCCAACCATCACCCTCACTTGACCGTTATTTGCAGCGGGAGTGTTGAAATTATGGGAAGGCTGGAAAAGGTCACAGCTCCGGATAGGCAGGTAGGCAAGAGTTCATTTAGCGACGGTCCAAAGTTACAATGGCACTGAAATAAAAGTAACTCGGGCCGTTTCTCACCCTTAAGACCATCAGCCACGTTACTAATTGAACAACAGCAGTGATACACTTAAACGACAGTGGCTGTAAAATGGGGCAAAACTCACCTAACAAAGGTCTCGCTTAACAGCAGAAAAACCGAGCTCGATTGTGACCGTAAGTCAAGGGCTACAGTGCCTGCAATGCTCCAATTTTTTCACAGGCGAGGTGAAAAAAGGTCATCTGACCTTCTCCTCTGGTCCTTAGCCCTGTTTCTGAGAGTCATGGAGGCCACTTGGAGGTTTATCTGTGCCCTCGGGAGTCGCTCGAATAAGGTCCTGTAGCCCTCTGGCAAATAACCAGAGGATTGCAAGGACTCCTTCCATTTCCCCATCGTTCAACCAGAACCGAGAAGCTTCTGGGATAAGAAGTGAAACGTCGTCAAGGAACAACAAAGAAAGTCCAGTTGCACTTGAAAAAAACATCATTGGGACAACCATGACCTGGATGACTGAGAATCTCCATAGACCAAGGGTCTTCCAACTTGACAGCTTTAACACTGGTGGACTTCCCAACTCCCAGAATTCCTGAGCTAACATGACTGGAGGAGGGAATTCTGGGAGTTGAAATCCACCAGTGTTAAAGCTGTCAAGTTGAAGACCCCTGATTTATCACTTATCACCTATCAACTCTCTCTCTCTCTCTCTATCTATCTATCATCTATCACAAGGGTCTTCAAACTTGGCAAGTTTAAGACTGGCGGACTTCCCAACTCCCAGAATTCCTGAGCTAACATGACTGGAGGAGGAATTCTGGGAGTTGAAATCCACCAGTGTTAAAGCTGTCAAGTTGGAAGACCCCTGATCTATCACTTATCAACTCTCTCTCTCTCTTATCTTATCTATCATCTATCACAAGGGTCTTCAAACTTGGCAAGTTTAAGACTGGCGGACTTCCCAACTCCCAGAATTCCTGAGCTAACATGACTGGAGGAGGAATTCTGGGATTTAAAATCCACCAGTCTTAAAGCTGTCAAGTTTGAAGACCTGATCTATCACCTATCACCTATCACCTATCACCTATCATATCTCTCTCTCTCTCTCTCTCTCTCTCTCTCTCTCTCTCTCTCTCTCTCTCTCTCTCTCTCTCTCTCTCTTTCTCTCTCTCCGTACCTTTCTACCTATCTATCTATTATCTATTTATCATCTATCATAAGGGTCTTCAAACCTGGCAAGTTTAAAATTTGTGGACTTCAACTCCCAGAATTCCTGAGTTAACATGACTGGAGGAGGAATTCTGGGAGTTCTAAGTCCATAAGTCTTAAAGCTGTCAAGTCTGAAGACCCCTGCCATAGACATTTACCCCTAGAGCACAGAATAACAAAGTTGGAAGGGACCTTTGAGGTCTTCTAGTCCAGCCCCCTGCTCAAGCAGGAAATCCTAGACCACTTCAGACAAATGGTTATCCAATCTCTTCTTAAAAACTTCCAGTGTTGGAGCATTTACAACTTCTGGACGCAAGTTGTTCCACTGATTAATTGTTCTCCTAGTCAAGAAATTTCTCCTTAATTCCAGGTTGCTTCTCTCCTTGATTAGTTTCCATCTATTGTTTTTTGTCCTGCCTTCAGGTGTTTTGAAGAATAGCTTGACCCCCTCTTCATTGTGGCAGCCCCTAAGATATTGGAAGACTGATATCATGTCACCCCAGTCCCTCTTTTCAAAAACCAAACATATCCCATTCCAGCAACCATTCTTCATATGTTTTATCCTCCAGCTCCTAAACCATCTTTGTTGCTCTTCTCTGCACTCTTTCTAGAGTCTCAACATCCTTTTTTACATCGTGGCGACCAAAACTGGTTGCAAATATTTCAAGTGTGGCCTTACCAAGGCCTTATAAAGTGGTATTAACACGTCACGTGATCTTGATTCTATCCCTCTGTTTAATCATTCTAATAATGTGTTTTCATAACAAACATACGGAGACTGTGCCTGGAATTACATTTTTTTCCAAAATGGATGCTAAGAGAGGATAAAGTCAAAGACAAACTGGGCTGAATTAGAAGTGACTCCCCTCAAATATTGGGTTAGACTGCTATCATGTCACCCCTAGTCCTTCTTTTCCTTAAACAAGGCATACCCAATTCCAGCAACTGTTCTTTATAGGAAAGTTTAAAGTATCCATGATCTTAAAAGGTCTTTTTCTCAGTAGGGTTGACTCAGTTGTAAACCAGTCTAAATTTGCAACTGCTGAGGTGTTTCCACCGACGTTAGGAAGAGTTCTATTCTATTTCATTCCCTGTGCTCTATCAAACATTAATGCCATGCATGGGTGCCTACCTATTTATATTAATTAGGGCGTTTATGAATTCTGCCTTTCGATCTGAGCAGGGATCTGTGCTGACTAGTGTCCAATTCAGAAAATATTGCAATATCCTAGGGATGAGGATTTACAGTGTCCGGCACAGCAGTCTGTAAATTATTGATCTGATTCATCAAGGGATCAGCAATTTTAAAAGGGAGACTAATTAACGGGGCTCTGTTACTTTGAGAAGAAACTTCAAACACCCTTGGCAGAGCCCGGATGAATGAAAACTCTAGGCATCTGAAACTCAAACACGGGAAAACAATAGAAAGATCCTTCGCGGAGAGAGTTTACAACCTCAAAATTCAACACTGCAAAGTAGCCATGAAACAATTGGAGAATCTCAAGAGGACTGTGTGGAAGAGCATATGTCAATCACTTCGCAGCTGTCCGCCGGGAGGACCGAGCTGGCTCATAATCACCGAAAATTGACTCCGGTATGATCAAAAGGCAGCGACCGTGATGAGAAACTGCCCTGTTAGGAAAGGATCATATGCTTTCGGATGTCGGTGCGCATCTAGCTTGTTATGGCTGATTGGTCTTTTGGGTTGGGTTCCGCTTTAATTGGGATTCGGTAGCTGGGAAATGGTTGCAGTGGGTCCCTTGTTAAAAGCTGGACTTGGTATATCGTTAACTGCTAGTTCAGGAAAACAATATTCTCTCTCTCTCTCTCTCTCTCTCTCTCTCTCTCTCTCTCTCCTTCTCTCCCCCTCTCCCTCTCTTTCTCTCTTCCTCCCTCTCCCTCCTTCTCTCTCCCTCCCTCTTTCCTTTCTCTCTTTCTCTCTCCCTATCCCTTTCCTCCTCTCCTCCCTTCCTCTCCCTCTCCATCCCTGTATCTCCCTCTTTCTCCCTCTCTTTCTCCCTCTCTCCTCCCTCTCCTCCCTTCCCTCTCTCTTTCTCCCTCTCCCTCCTCCTGCCCTTCTCCCTTCCCCTCCCTCCTCCCTGACTCCTTCCCTCTCCTCTTGCCCCTCTTTCTCTCTCCCTTTCCCTTCCTCTCTCCCCCTTCCTCTCCCTCTCCTCCCTCTCCCTTTTCCCCTCTCTTTCTCTCTCTCTCTCCCTCCTCCTCTCTTTCCCCTCCCCTCTTCTCTCCATCCTCCTCCCTTTCCCTCCTCTCCCTCTCCATCCCTGCTCCCTCTCTTTCTCTCTCCCTCTCTCCCTTCCTCCTCTCCCCTTTCCCTCCCTTCCTCTCTCTCTCCATCCCTGTCTCTCCCTTTCCTCTCCCTCTCTTTTCTCTCTCTCTCTCTCCCTCTCTCGCTCCCTTTCTCCTCTCTCTTTTCTTTCCCTCTCCCTCCTCTCTCTGCTCTCTCCTCCTCCCTTCTTCTCTCTCCATCCTCTCCCCTTTCCCTCTCCCTCTCCCTGCCTCCCTCCTCCTCTCTCCCTTCCCTCTCCTCCTCTTCTCCCTCTCTTTCTCCTCCTCTCTCTCCCTTCCTCTCTTTTCTCCCTCTCCTCTCTCCCCTTCCTCCATCCTCTCTCTCTCCCTCCCTCTCCCTGTATCTCCCTCTCTTCTCCTCTCTCTTTTCTCTCTTCCTCTCTCTCTCTCCTCTCCCTCTTGCTCCCTTCCCTTCCTCTCTTCTCCTCTCCTCCTATCCCTTCTCTCTCCCTATCCCTTCTTCTCTCCTCCTTCCTCTCTCTCTCTTCCTTTCCCTTCCTCTCCTCTCTCCCCTCCCCCTCCCCTGTATCTCCCTCTCTTCTCTCTCTCTCCCCTCCCTTCCCCCTCCCTCCCTTTCCCTCTCCCTTTCTCTCTCCCTATCCCTTCTTCTCTCTCCATTCCTCTCTCTCCCTTTCCCTCTCCCTCTCCCTGCTTTCCTCTTCCTCTCGTTCCCTTTCCCTCTCTTTTTCTTTCCCTCTCCCTTCCTCTCTCCCCCTCCCTCTCCCTTTCCCCCTCCCCCTCCCTCTCCCTGCCTCCCTTTCCCTCTCTCTCTTGCTCCCTCTCTTTCTGTCTCCCTCTCCCCTAGGGACCAAAACAATCGGGTAAAAATATAACAGCAAGAACTATTTCAGCATTTCAGATTTCCCCATACAGTTCCAATTATTGAGTTACTGCCTTCAATAGAGTAGGAAAAAGAGGAAAATGGCACCGCGATCGGAGACAGTTGGAAAACATTTCAGGAGGCAAAGCTTAAATGAAACTTTCTCTCCCAAGCTTCTAAGTGTTTGAAGGGCCCTGGGTTTTGCGGGGTTGTTTGTAATATAAATGCCCTCCTCTTTTTCTTGAGGTATTTATGGGAATGTAGAATTCCTGTTTGAGGAAGGAAGGGAGGAAAGAAGGGAGGGAGAGAATTTTTTCTCCTTCCTTCCTTCCTTCCTTCCTTCCTTCCTTCCTTCCTTCCTTCCTTCCTTCCTTCCTTCCTTCTTTCCTTTCTCTTCTGCCTGCTTGCTTGCTTCCACTTCTGTATCCCTCTTGGCAGAAGAGGGATTTGTTTGAATGGTTGCCATGGTGAATGTAGAGTGTTTGGCCAGATTTTTTTATGATGGGATGTCAGAGCTCTGGGGAATTTCGAGTAAGCAGCTACATACACCCAGTGAGCTAACTCTGATGCCACCAGAATCAGACTGGAGAATCTCTATAGGTCTGCCCAGCAAGGACACGTTCAAACCACCCACTCTAATCATCTAAGATGCAGGGTGATCATCAGAGAATGGACTGATTTGCATTGTTTACCTCAAGCATTGTGAGTCATTGTTTCAACTGTGTTTTAATCCACAAAAGATGGTTGAGCAAAATGATAGTTTTAGTGTTTTGTGTGAGCACTGTCTGCATCTTGGTAGTATGGTATCTCATCCCTTGCAGGAATGGTTTGTGTGGTTGGCTGGGGAATTCTGGGAGCTGAAGTCCACACATTGCCAGGCTTCTAAGGTGGAGAATCACTGCTTAAATTGTTATCAGGTAAAAGCTTGGTAGGTGAAACCAAGCGAATCAGGACCTTGGACAGTTCTCTGGTGGAAACCTGTTCCTCGGAGTAGTATTGATCAACCTTGGCAAGTTTAAGATGTGTGGACTTCAACTCCCAGAATTCCCCAGCCAGACATGACTGACTGGGGACTTCTGGGAATTGAAGTCCACACACCACTTAAAATGTCTGAGGTTGAGAAATATTGGATTAAAAGCTGGGAGATCTGAGTCCTAATTCACAGATCCGATTGAAAGTCTTTGAAGATCTGGACCAGGGGTCTTCAAACTTGACAGGTTGATAGCCAGTCATGTTAGCTCAGGAATTCTGGGAGTTGAAGGCCACAATTCTTAAACTTGCTAAGTTTGAAGACCCTTAATCTGGATTTTCAACCACGAAGGCTCCTTGGATGACTTTGGGTAAGTCTCCCTCTCTCAACCCAAGAGGTGAAGATGGTGGGCCAGGGAGACTCAAGTCCTAATCCTACCTTAGACATGGAAGCCAGTTGGATGATATCTTGAGCTTGTTGTTGCCATTCAACAGATTATGTGACAAACTGACCAATAGACAAAAGTTTCTCCTGCGTTGCCAAGCTCTTCTTTAAGAACTGACCATGATACCGGACAAAGGGATCCTGCCACTAAGTGAGACAAACAATGAAACACTCAAATGCAACCATTATAAAACGAACTCCAATTCCTCAAAGAACAAGTTTATTGATATACACCATCTTGGCACTAACTAGTGGAAAGCCAGTACTGAAAGCTTCCTGGCTTTCCATGTCACTATAACTAGGATTTTCTCAATTTTCCAAAACAAGATGTCACATTATCCAACCGGGAAGTGGAACGGTTGCCTGGCGACTTCGCTCCTCCTTCCTCTGGCCAGGCAGACATTGGAATGTGGCTGAGTCATCATCCATCTATGTTGTTTTGGCCGGAGCTCCCTTCACTACAGCTCTCCCCCCGCCCCCATTTCAGCTTCCAAACTGGATTCAAATGAATAACCCAGATATAAACCAATCCACCATCTAACCAAATTCAGGCTTTGCCCCTGAAATGAATCTTATTCCTGGCCACTTTTAGGAGAACCTCTTCCACCAAGGTCATGCAAAGATTGATGTGGTTTTCCTTGAGCTAAAGTTGACACCCCGATATGGTTTGTTTATCTAGGGCTTAACAAATAACCTTCAGCTAGCCCACCAGACCCAAACCAACAAACTACATTACAGCGTTGTGTGACCCTGTCACTGGGCTGACATTTCCGCGGTGGCCTTAAATCCCATGCCTGGCCAGTCTCATTGACCTCATCCACATTTACAAACTTAAGCGCTTTTTCCTTGCCCCCTCATTCATGATTCAAAAGTTGCCTCTCCTGAGTTGCATTAATGGTCCTTTTTCTGTCAGACCAAGCTTCCATTTCTCACGATAATAGCCTGAAAATGCATTTAAAGCTCTCTTTTTTTTTTCTTTTTAAAGTTGGCTAATAGTATTCTGCAGTTCCTTAGTTTCAAGCCTGAACCATTCCATGTCTCCCAAATGAGAATAAAATCCGAATGGCTCAGCCCATATCTCCCAACATCGATTGTCCCTTTAAGCCATTACATCTGATCAATGTCTCTGTCATGAAACCAATAGAGATTGGTGGAGTTTCCTTTCGGATCTCAGGCTTCTATTCCAAACATGTTGGCTTCTAAGAGTTAGCGCATTATCCACGCTAAAATGACAGGCCATAAAACATCCAACCCACTTATTAAAAGTGAGATCAGCTGAGGATCGCTGGGAATTATTATTTCCTTCTTTAGATATCTGATACCTGGAAGAAGATAAGTAACCTTGATTTCTTCAGGGGCCCTGGTTTATAAAGAATGACTGCAGCATCTTGGCTACGCTGCAAGAAGCGAGACCAGAGGGAGATAGAAAAACCTAGTTAACAAGGCTACTCAAGGAAGGGAAGGAGGCACGCTGCCAAGTTAGCACTTTCCCAGCCGGGGACCAAAAGTACCTTATTAAAATGGTTATCTGTGTACCCCTATAAAAATGTCACATCGTTAGTGATGGTGGTTACATCTGTTGCCACCGTATGTTCCTGAATGTCAGCCAAGCTCTAGCCCTCTTTGAAGGTATTCCCAGTTGAAGGGTACCTCCACCTGTCCAGAGGGTTACGCAATCTCTATGTGAGATTGCGCAACCCCAGTTGCTTCATCCTCATCGATCTTGGCAGACAGGTGAATGCAACTTCTGGCAAAGAACTCCGGGCCAGAAGGGCTAAAGCAATAGAACCGGACAAATTACAGAAGGCAACCTCAGGAGGATGCTGGAATCCAAAATAAGGCTACAAAATTTGAAGGCTTAAGCTTTTGGAATGGAGTTTTTGCAGTCCAAGGTCAGACATCAAAGTTAGGTTGAAGCTTAGAACAACCAAGAACATCAGCCACAAAAGTTCTTCTTGTTCACGAGCAGGAGGATTTCTCAGCAACTATTTTATAATTAAATCTTACCACCTCCCCTAATTAGGTTCCCTGAGGTTGGGTGGCCCTCTGCACTCTTCTGTCAATCACTTGACTGCGGAGGTAGCTGTGAACCTGAAGTCTAGAAGATCTGGGTTTTTTGAACGTGGTGCAGATTTAATAAATATTCAGAAAGCAAACCAAGGTTTCATATAAGACAAGCACTTCAGTCTCTGAATCTTTGGTCTGGTGATCTGATCTGGACTCTAATCATCTTTTCGTTCCCAGGTGAAATGTTTGTTACCATCTTCAAAGCTACAATGGAGTCTGTGGTAGCTACCATATTGCCATCAAGATTACCAAATCGATTAGCAGGAAAACTTGGGATCGTACAATCCTAGGCCAAAAAAAAATTGTAGGATCTTCAAAGTGACCCCTTCGTTTCCACTATCCCTGGTGCCAAACACACACACACAAACACACAAACACAAACCACCCAAAGCAACATAGACACCAAATGTAATAATAAAGGTGATTCTCATAATAGAAGAACAAAATGAAGAGGAAGGAATAAGGAAATACCTGGAGCTCTTTAATAATGAAAACTAGAGAGACGATGAACCAACGTGAAACGAAGCTTCTGTCCTCTCATTGCTGAGCATAGATGAGCTTGGTGGCCCGTCATCTGCTGATTCGGAGTCTCAGTTGACCTGATGCCATCCAGCTAATGATTTTTTGCACCCTCTGATTTGGTATACAGTGCTATTTCCTTTCCTGGGTCTACCATTTCTGAACTGCAGCCAACTGAGCATTGATTAGCCATCTATTTTTCTGCTCCTTTATGAATCATTTCAACTTATACCCTGGCTACGTGCCCTTGCCGGGGTCGTCATGCCCCGCTTGAAGAGGGAGAAACCAGTTTTACGAAAGGAACACCGCATGGAAGAAGGAAGAGCGAGGACACTAGATGGAAAGTATCTGGGAAAGCACTTTGCCTAGTCTTCAACTCACCGAAACTGGAGCAATAGCATCTCTGAAGGATGGCCATCTTCTTGTACGCTTCCTGTCAGCACTCCAGAAAACCTCCACTCCAAACAATAGAAAGCCTCCACTCCAAACAAAAGTTCTGAGTTTCCTTGCAATAAGTAAAAACTACAAATCCATCCCCTGCATCCCATGCCCCAATCACCATCCATCCCAACTGGAGACATCCCCTCACCCAGGTGCCAAATAACACGACCTTGACTTAGAAAAAGAATGCTGTTATGTCTAAAAACATACACTCCAAGAAATTGTCCCCCTCCCATTTTCGCAGGCTCAAGAATGTGGCAATGTGGAAGCTTCTGGTCTCAATATGGCTTCCAAAGCTGACACTTCCTACAAATAAGTCTTCTCTTGGACCAAGGTGTACCCTCTCCAACAGTATACCTCAACTTTGGGAACTTTAAGCTGGGTGGACATGCTGGCTGGGGAATTCTGGGAGTTGAAGTCCACACAGCTTATAGTCATCAAGGTTAGAAACATTGCTCCAGCATCTGCTCCTGTTTCAGAATTCTGTTTCAATATTTTGTTATTCCAGCAATATAGAATTTCTGCCTGTTCTTGAGCTGCCTTCCTCATGGGGCTGACATCAGTCTTGAAAGCCTGTTCAATGTTCTTTGTATCATCCACTAAATAAAATCAAGGTGAAGGGGTTTTGAGTTGCTGCTCACCCTTCCTTCTTTCTTGCAACTGTGTGATCCTTTCTACAGGTGTCTTCCTTAGGGTCTTCCTCATCCTTTGCTATTTTGAAGTGGTATAATGCCTTGGTAAGGCCACGCTCACAATCCTGCATCCTGTTTCGGTCACCACGATGTAGAAAAGATGTTGAATCTCTAGAAAGTGCAAAGAAGAGCAACGAAGATGATGAGGGGACTGGAGGCTAAAACATATAAAGAACGGTTGCTGGAATTGGGTATATCTAGCTTAATGAAAAGAAGGATTAAGGGGGGACGAGAGCAGTCGTCCAATATTTCAGGGGTTGCCACAAAGAAAAGGGAGTCAAGCTATTTTCCAGAGCACCTGAAGGTGTGGAGATTGGTTGTCTACTGAAGGTATCTTGGTTATTCTCTACCATACCTGGCTTAATCATCCTACCCACACAAGAAGCAATGGATGGAAGGTAATCAAGGAGAGAAGCAACTGAGAACTAAGGATAAATTTCCTGACAGTTAGAACAATTAACCAGTGAAACAACTGGCCTCCAGAAGTCTTGAATACTCCAACGCTGAAAGTTTTTAAGAAGAGATTGGACAACCATTTGTCTGAAATGGTGTAGGGTTTCCTGCCTAAGCAGTAGGTTGGAATAGAAGACCTCTAAGGCCCAATCCAACTCTGTTATTCTTTTCTATTCTATTCCCAAAGTCAATCTCGTTCCTTCACCCCCTCAAACTTCAGCACCATCAAAGCCAGCCCCATCAGGACCACATTGGAGTAATCTGGGCCTCCTTTCCAAATGGAGATAGGTTGTCTACTGAAGGTATCTTGGTTATTCTCTCCCATACCTGGCTTAATCATCCTACCCACCCATAAAAATGACATTTTCTTCACTTTTGTTTCTTCTTTCTAGTCTTCTCTTTTTCTTCTTCTACTTTCTGCCACAGATGCTCCCTTTTCTTCTTATCTTTATCTTGGCGTATTTGAAGCGCCGAGCTGCAGCTGCAAGTAATGTGATTTTTGGCTCCTTGATAATGAAAATCACTGATACTCATTTGTATCCCGGGGAAGCGGGTGAAGAGGAGCAGAAATGTGCGAGGTGACATCCATGCTTGCGAGGCATGGAATCCCACTAGCAAACAGGAATCCAGGTTCTTCGAGCATACGGCATGTGCCTCGGTGGCCTCATATCCAGGACGGAGAATCTGCTGTGCAAAGAAAGAGTGTGAACATTCTCTACCAAATTCATTCGCATTTGGTGTCGATGGAAATTAAATTCTGAAATGCAGATGCTTGGTGCAGATGGAGTAAATTAAATGGCATAACAGCTTTGCATTATTAAGCAGGATTTTGAAGAACTGGTGACATTTAGAACTAAATACTCATGCCTTCCTAGACCCAAAGCCCTATCTACCGTGTTTCTCACAAAATAAGGCCAGGCCTTATTTTTATTTTTGACCCCTGAAAAAATGGGTAGGCCGTCTTTTCGGGGGTGACTTAATTTCCTCCCCCACCTAGAGCAGCATATACGCACGTACCTCACCACAAGGCCGTTTCTATCAGCTGACAAAGGCTCCCCGAAGGCAGAGTCCCCAGCTGCTTCAGGGCGTGGCGTGGCTGCCCGTGTCCCCTCGCCTTTAGGCAGTCTCTTTCAGGCGATGGAAGCTCCCCAAATGCAGTCACCAGCCACTTCGATCGGCCGGTAGAAGCGGCCTCAGGGTGAATGCACACACACACACACTCCCCTCACCGCGAGGCCACTTCTACCGGCCAACGAAAGCTCCCCAAAGGCAGAGTCCCTCTTTTCAAAAACTACACATATCTCATTCCAGCAACCATTCTTCATATGTTTTATCCTCCAGCTCCTAAACCATCTTTGTTGCTCTTCTCTGCACTCTTTCTAGAGTCTCAACATCCTTTTTTACATCGTGGCAACCAAAACTGGTTGCAAATATTTCAAGTGTGGCCTTACCAAGGCCTTATAAAGTGGTATTAACACGTCACGTGATCTTGATTCTATCCCTCTGTTTAATCATTCTGATATTGTGTTTTCATAACAAACATACGGAGACTGTGCCTGGAATTACATTTTTGTCCAAAATGGATGCTAAGAGAGGATAAAGACAAAGACAAACTGGGCTGAATTAGAAGCGACTCCAACAGTTTGATAAATTCAGTGGACGAACGATGAGAACATTATTTATTTTTTTGCAGCCCAGAGTAAAATCGACAGCAGGAGAAGAAAAAGATGAACTTGCCTCAATCCGCTTGTTTCACAAGTCACATATAAAATTTTTCAGATGCCAGATCCAAAGTATTAGGCATTCTTAATCTTTCTTAATTAATTAATGTATGCCTTGGATGAAGCAACAAAACGGATTATGAAGCAACAGTTCGGCAACTAACAAGAGGACCGAAATAAGATACCGGCATCTCTCGTTTTATTATGCTTTGTTTTATTGTGTTTACAGATATTGCTTTCAATTTTTTTTTTAAACAATACCCTCCACCAGCCAGAAGATTACAACTGGCAAAATGCTCAGGGGACGATTAGCATGTTTTAGCAATCAAGTATTTTTTAATTAAGGTATGTACTTTTATTTATTTATTTTAGGCCTAACGCTATTGCACGCTGAGTTGACTACAGGATAGAGTAGATTTAGCGCATTGGGAAACCAGACGAGGGGAGGGGAATGAGTGGTTTGCTTTCTGGCAGAAAACTGAACCCTCAATATCCCTGAGATAGCTCTGCCCTGAATATTTCTATGTATGTAATGAATTGATAGAAGGAACCACCTAGGACAGAGGTCTCCAACCTTGGCAACTTTAAGCCTGGAGGACTTCAACTCCCAGAATCCCCCAGCTTTGCTCTATTGGTCCTCTATTGGTACAAAATTCATCTCCAGAATTACCATTTGAAAGACTGTTGAGAAATTGTTATTTAAGAGTAATACGCATTTGTCCTTTCCTTCCTTCCTTCCTTCCTTCCTTCCTTCCTTCCTTCCTTCCTTCCTTCCTTCCATCTTCCTCCACCTATCTTCCTTCCTTTTTCCCTCCCTTATTCCTCTCTCTCTCCACTTACCTTCCTTCCTATTACTTTCCTTCCCTCCCTCCTTCATCCATTCATCCATCCATCTCCCTTCTCTCTTCCTTCCTTTTTCCATTCCTTCTTCCTCTCTACCTCCCTACACTTACCTAAATTCCTCTTCTTTCTTTCTTTCTTTCTTTCTTTCTTTCTTTCTTTCTTTCTTTCTTTCTTTCTTTCTTTCTTTCTTTCTTTCTTTCTTTTTCCTTCTGTCCTTCCTTCCTTCTCTCCCTTTCCTCCTTCCCTCCCTTCCTCCCTTCCCTCTCTCCCCCTCCTCCTCCATCTTCCTTTCCCCCCTTTCCTCCCTCCCTCCCTCTCTTCCTCTGTCTCCATCTTCTTTCCTTCCCTCTTCCTCCCTTCCTTCCTTCCCATCCTTCCTTCCCCTCCCTCTTTCTCCCTTCCCCTTCCCACCCCTCCTTCTAACAGTAGATTAAGTCCATTATCCTAACGCAGCCAGCAGGAATGATCCGCTGGGCTGATCTCGCCTACCACGCGTCGCTACACGAAGAAGAAGAGTTCCCAGGATGGCGAATGAGATTCTGGGAGCCCTGATTAGCATGTAAGGCTGGTGAAGGAAGCAGAGAGGATTCTGCCAGCTTGTTTAATAACCTCGCTGCCTTTGAGGTCTGCTGGAAAGCTTCCATCGGGGACAGAGGCAATGCCATGTGTGAAGTATTTGCAGTACTCCCTCCCCCCGCCCAAGCCTTGGCCCAGAGGCTCTCAAGGTTCCACCTTGTCCGATGGACTTGGCACAACTCTTAAGGCCTCTTTCTGCAGAGCTAATTTATTTGATGATGTATTGATTGCCCTTCCACCACCTCCTGGCTCTCCCAAATTAGCTCAGGCTTTCAGTAAAGCCATACATGAAAACTGATGCTATTATTTTGCCCTCTGCCTTCTACCCAACAGAGACCCCTGAAATCACACAATGCTGTTCTAGAAAGGACAACAACAACACAAATACGAAGAAGTCAAGGATTCAACCGAGGGACCGAGCAGCAAAAAAAGAGCTTTTGGAGAGACCAAGTTGACCCTGGATCATGTAGTGATTTATTTATTTATTTTCGTTAGGAAAAACAAAAAAAAACAAAGATCGGTCTACTTGTCTTGGAAAAGATTTGGAACAGAGAGAAGAAAAAAGATAAACAAGATTCATCTTGTGTCACACACCCGGAACAAAGGAAATGCAAAGTAAAGCATGTCTGATGACCTGTGGTCTCCCCCAGAAATATTTCACTTTTGTTTTTTTTAACGACTGAGCAAAACAGGTGAAGAGGTATTTGGAAAGGAAAAACCAAGGATGTCAGAAAAAAAAAAATCAAAGAGAAAACTACCTGCAGTACAAACATGTCTACAATTATGTGGACATTACTACCATTTGTGTTTTAAACAAATGAAGCAGAGGTGGTCTTCAGCCAGTTCTGACCAGTTCTGGAGAACCGGTAGCGGATATTTTGAGTAGTCCGGAGAACCGGCAAATCCCACCTCTGACTGGCCCCGCCCCCATCTCTTCTCTGCCTCCTGAGTCCCAGCTGATTGGCTGTCTCTCCTTTGGTTGCCCTGCACAGGAGAACGGAGCTGGAAAGCAGGTTACTGGGGTGGGGAGGGAATGGGGATTTTGCAGTATCTTTCCCCTGCCACGCCCATCAAGCCACACCCACAAAGCCACACCACACCCACAAAGCCACGCCGACAGAACCGGTAACAAAAAAAATTTGAATACTACCACTGAAATGAAGTCTTGACCACACACAATTGTAGAGTTACATCTTTCCTTAACAGTTTGAAAGTTGAGAATCATCACGTTTGGTGAAGTCTCTGGTGCAAATGGATCTTTTTCCAAGGGACTCTACACATTCCTGGAACATATGCAGCCTTTCCTCACTTGACGAACGTACATTCCCTCGTACCTTTACTTCAAGAATGATCAGGAGGCACCAAGGCACTCAGAAGATTCCCTGAAGGCTTAAACCCTTCCATCCATCCCCAGGTCATCTCCAGGTGAAGGCTCCCATTCTGTCCATGTCACAGCACTGCAGATGTTATTCTTGGTTCTGCCCTGGGGGAAGATTTGAAGCTGTCCTAATGTCCAGTTCTCTGCAAAGGCAGCTTTTGAGGGGTTGGAAACTTTGAAGAAGTAGGTTGCTGAAGTCATGAAGAAAACCTCTCATTTAGCACTTGCCCTCAAAGCTTCAACTCAACCTGACCATTGGGTTCTTTCAGGTTTTTTGACATAACTACTGCCAAAGCAGCAATTTGAGTCTCTCTCTCTCTCTCTCTCTCTCTCTCTCTCTCTCTCTCTCTCTCTCTCTCTCAAAAAGAGATTTCTCAAAGCAGGAAAATTATCCTCCCTTTTCATCCGTCTTCTCTCTTCTTAACTTATTTTAATCTTTTCAAAAAAAAAAAAAAACCCACCTGTCAGCGGTTCACCCGAGAGTCTCTGTGATTTTGCTTGTTCCAAACTATTCTGATGGAAATATCTTTCTGATAAATCAGGACCAACGCAAAGTACAAAAACAAAACTGGGAGACGCTAATGCAGAGTGTAAAATCTGTGTAATTTGTGGTGGTTTTTTTTTTTTTCAAACTGTAGGGAAGGAAGATTCGGGCTGCCTCAGAGATCAGGAAAGTATGGAAGCTACCAGCAACTGCAAACAAGGATGGACTATTGGTGATGAAACGTGGACGATGAAGATGAAGCATTTGGCTTCCTCCAATAATGGGTGACATTGTCTTAGAAAGAAGGAAGGAATTGGAAAAGGGATCAATAGATCAGTACTTGTATTCTGTCTCATCAAAGTTCTTAATGAAGTGTTTATTGACGCATGAAAAAAGAATACTCTCCTATAGTTTTTGTACCTAGTTTTTCTGCTGAACACAATCATCTCACAATTGATTGTGAACATGGCATGACCTCTTTCAGTGAAACCAATCCAAAAAGTACTCTAGACTATCCCTTATGGATTCTAAATTTAAATACAACTTTCCAAATGTGTTCCTTTATTGTACACAACTTTCTCAAGTGTTGTCTTCTAAAGAACCCTACCCTAAAAGGCGGAGGGGAGTGGGCACATTCTGTGATAATCTTCAGTTGCACTTCAACAACCATCACAAACCCTTAAAGGATGGCGAAAGCAGCTGAAAGAGTTGTTAGGAAGGAGTTGGAGTCAGAAACGATACTTCTGGCTTACTTATTTGTTAGATTCGATTTTCACCAACCTGTCAACACTTCTCAACCACTAGGTGGCAGCATCGAGGGTTTTCTGTTCTTTTTGGCTGTCCCCTAGTGGCCACTGGGGATTTATACAGCCCAATTGCAGCTCCTGAAGAACTGAGATTTGAGAAAGGAAAGCTAAAGTAGCCAAGATGTTGTGTGGATTGTGGGACCCTTGGTGCCTTCTGACCGTAGTTTTCTCTTCCAGACATTGCAGTACACAACTAGGTAACATCATCAGTGCTGGGAGGGAGTGGGATGTTCCTCTGTCATTGATGATGTTACCTGGTTGGGTAATGAAATGTCTGCAAGAAAACAACCAAGCTCGGAGAGCACCAAGGACCTCATAGTCCTCCTCTTTGCAAACCCCATTCCCTTCTGTACTGATGATGTTCCCTAGTTAGGTAATGAAATGTCTGCAGGAAAACAACCAAGCTCAAAGCACCAGGGACCCCACAGTCCCTTCCTTCCTTCGTCCTCCTCCTCCTCCTCCTTTCCACAAACCCCACAGTTCAACCTCATAGTCCTCCTCTTTGCAAACCCCATTCCCTTCTGTACTGATGATGTTCCCTAGTTAGGTAATGAAATGTCTGCAGGAAAACAACCAAGCTCAAAGCACCAGGGACCCCACAGTCCCTTCCTCCTCCTCCTCCTCCTCCTCCTCCTCCTCCTCCTTTCCACAAACACCACAATTCAATCCTGAGCTACAAATATTATCTTCCAGTTGTGTGGATGTATCCATAAATTTTCCTATCCTGGAGAAAGGAAGCCATTACAATATATGGAAGACTTCAGTGGGGTAAATGGGAGGCGGGGGAGGGAAGGATAGGGCAAAAAAGAGAGAGAGTTTTCTTAACTTTCTTCTGCAGTTAATTTATTCATTCTGCCTTACACGGCTGTGAACCTTTCTTTACAAGAACTAAATAAAAAAGCACTTTCCCCTTATTAATTATTGTATCGGGTTTTTTAATATAAAGAGCAAGAAATTGTATCCACATAAAACTTTTTGAGAACAACCTCTTTTCACCCCAGTACAGTTATAAAAGTCATCCACTTTCAAGAAAATATCTATCTTTTCATTCTAATCACCTAGGGGTTTTTTTTTCCCTTTGTATAATATAACAATAGAAGGGAAATTTATATTCCAGGAAAGAAGGAATGAAGGGAGTGAGAACACAGGAGATACTTACAGGCTCAGCTTTTTGTTAAAAGAAATCATTGCCTAAGCAAAACATTAAATTGTGATGCAGTGCTAATTATTAATAAGATTCACTAGTTGTGGGAGAAAAAGAGATTTGGCAAGATTCCCAACTCTGTCTTCCTTCCACGGTGGAGAAGAAAAAAAAAAGATTGAATGTGAAATGTGTTGCTCAATTTTTACAATCTAGAGTTTGAAATTGTTTTAGGCTGAGGCTGGATCTGGCAATCGTTCATATCTCAGGACCTTCAGCCCAAACCTTAGATGATATCTGTTAGGTTTCGAAGACTGTCAAGGACAATTTGGGGCATCAAATCAAATATCTTGTGGAAAGGAGCTCCCTTCTTTAGAAAATGTTCAGATAAGGGAACCACAGGATAGTCTAAAAGAGATTTGGCGGGTAAATTTAGTATCAGCTCCAGAAAATCACCACACAACGTCTGCTTCTCATAAAACTCCTTCCAAGTCAATCTTTGTCATCTCCACTTGGTTCATGGAGCAGATTCAGAATAGAGCTGGAAGGGATCTTAGACAGTGATGGGATCCAAATTTTTTTTACTACCGGTTCTGTGGGCGTGGCTTGGTGGGCATGGCAGGGGAAGAACACTGTAAATCGGGGATCTTCAAACTTGACAGCTTTAAGACTTGTGGACTTCAACTCCCAGAATTCCTCCTCCAAGTTTGAAGACCCTTGTTTTAAATCAGGAGTCTTTAAACTTGACAGCTTTAAGACTTGTGGACTTCAACTCCCAGAATTCCTCCTCCAAGTTTGAAGACCCTTGTTTTAAATCAGGAGTCTTTAAACTTGACAGCTTTAAGACTTGTGGACTTCAAACTCCCAGAATTCCTCCTCCAGTCATGTTAGCTCAGGAATTCTGGGAGTTGAAGTCTGCAAGCCTTAAACTTGCCAAGTTTGAAGAGCCTTGCTGTAAAATCTCCAGTCAGAGGTGGTATTTGATGGTTCTCTGAACAACTCAAAATTTCCACTACTGGTTCTCCAGAACTGGTCAGAACTTGCTGAATACCACCTCTGATCTTGGAGGTCTTTTAATGCTCAAGCAGGAAATCCTATACAACTTGAGGCAAGTGGCTGTCCAGTCTCTGCTTAAAAACTTCCAGTGATGGAGCACCTACAACTTCTGAAGTCAAGACATTCCACTGGTTAATTGTCCTCACTGTTAAGAAGTTTCTCCTGAATTCTAGATTGCTTCTCTCCTTGATTATTGTCCATCCATTGTTTCTTGTCTTGACTTCTGATGCTTTGGAAAATAAATTGACCTTCCTCCTCTTTCTGGCAACCTCTCAAATACTGGAATTATCATGTCACCTCTAATCCTTCTTTTCTCTAGACTAGCCATACCTAGTTCTTGCAACTGTTCTTCATCTGTTTTAGTCTCCAGGACTTTAATCATCTTCGTTGCTCTTCTCTGCATTTCTCAGTCTCAACATCTGTTTTGCAAAGAGGTGACCAAAACTGGATGCAGTATTCTAGGTGTGGTCTTGCTAAGGTTGTATAACCCGATACTGATACTTCAAGTGATCTGGATTCTATGCCACTGTTTATACAACCAAGGATTTATCCATGGAGATTCTCAGTCAGAGCTGAAGAAGCTTCTTGGATGAGAACCGAAACATCTTCAAAGAAAAACCAAAAAGTCCAATTGTCTCTTGGGAAAAAAAAGCACCTTTGGGACAGTCAATGATTGCATTAGTCAATCACTGGAGGCTTTCAAGAAGAGATTGGACTGCCATCTGTCAGAAATGATGTAGGGTCTCCCACTTGGGCGGGGGGGGGTTGGACTAGATGACCTATAAGGTCCCTTCCAACTCTGATTATCTGTTATTAGCTTTTTTTGGCTGCTGCCTCAAACTGCTGGCTCATATTTAAGTGATTGTCAACTAGCATTCTGAGGGACCATTCCAGATTGTCTCTGCTAATCCGTGATATTAAAATCATACTGTTCTTACTAACATCCCTACAAACAGCAGCCAGGAACATTTGCCAAGGCATAGATTTGTTGATTGGAGTAGCAGATGGTCACAGGAGGTACTGTAGGTCTGTGCCACACCAGTTGTTGTCCTCATTCTTCCTGCCTGGTTTTTATGCTTTACGGGGGTAGAGACATGCCTAAATCCAGGCTGGTACAGATTAAGTCAGTTAATCTGCTCATTGTATTCAGGGAAATTCATTCTACTCTAGCCTCAAAAAAGACAACCTTAGCTAGCTTATAGAGATAAAGCTTCCTTAGAGGTTGTCACATGCTTACAAGAAAGATTAATCACAATTACTTTGAAGTAAATATCCTTCAACCAAGCACTTAGTACTGGCTGACTTATGAAAATCCCATCTGTCAGTATACATCAAATTAACTGTAATATTATTAACTGTTGCCACCTAATTTAAACAAATATTATGAAATAGCTTTGATGTAACACAACAATTTCATCACCGGTTAAATGGTTGTATTTCTAATCGAAGGGTCTTGATCAGCCAACCTAGGATTTATTTCCATCCTTGAGGTTCCACGGGGCTTTCAATTTATGCCTTTCCCTAGAGCTGGAGTCCTTATTTGGCGGAGTTCACCTAACTAGGACATAGTTTGTCTTGACTTGGCTGAAGGTCAAATCCCGACCCAAATTATCCAACAGGCTAAACTGAGACCAAACAACCAGAGTCTGGTAACTAACCTGGATGGAGCAATGATTTGGTTTTAATGACATTTCTTATGATTCAGGACCCCAATTCATGATTTTTCCTGTTAGAAGGGATGGGATCAAAGCCTACACCCTTCCTCCCTTCCCTTCTTTCCTTTCCTTTCCTTCCTTCCTTTCCTTTCTTTCCTTTCTTTCCTTCCCTTCCCTCCCCTTCCTTCCTTCCTTCTTTCCTTCCTTCCCTTCCTTCCTTCCTTCCCTCCCATTCCTTCTTTCCTATCTTTTTCCTTCCTTCCTTCCATCCATTCATCTCTCCTCTCTCCTTTGTCTCTTCTTCCTTCCTTCCTTCTTTCCTTTCTTTCCTCCCTCCCTTCCTTTCCTTTCCTTCCTTCCTTTCTTCCTTCCTATCTTCCTTTCTTCCTTCCATCCACGAATCTCTCCTCTCTCCCTTGTCTCTCCTTCCTTCGATTCTTTACTTCCTTCCTTCTTTATTTCCATCCATCTCTCCTTTCTCCTTTTTCTCTTCCTTCCTTCCTTCCATCCATGAATCTCTCCTCTCTCCCTTGTCTCCCCTTCCTTCCTTCCTTCCTTCCTTCCTTCCTTCCTTCCTTCCTTCCTTCCTTCCTTCCTTCCTTCCTTCCTTCTTTCTTCTTTCTTTCTTTCCTTCCTTTCCTCTCTTTCTCCCGTCATCCTGGTCCAAAACTAATACAGTAAGCAACTTTAAGATGGGTAGCTGGGGAATTCTGGGAGCTGAAGTCCACCCATCTAAAAGTCAGTTGAAAAACCCTAGTTGGGAATCTAGACCTCTACCTAGTTTTACTTTCTTGAAACATACATTGCAAGCAAAGTGCATCCTTTTTCCATCAAAGTCTCATTTTGAATGGGTCTGTTTCCTGATCCTTGTCCATTAACTGTCCGTAGAGTTTGAAGGCTTATGTTCTCCACAGTTGTGTCCCACCTCTGCTTTCATACCTTCCAATCCATTTGCAGCTTGTGGGGGTGGGGGTTGTTTGTTTCTTTAGCAAAGAAAAACTATTATTCACACCTGCTTGAAATCCACATAAGGGCATCAGAGCTGACCTTCATAGCTACACCAAAGGCATCTACCCAGGGGTGGGCTTCTGGGGGTTTGCAGGCAGGGGTGGGATTCAAATTTTTTAACAACCAGTTCTGTGGGCATGGCTTAGTTGGTGGCCGTGGCTTGGCGGTCATATTATTGGCTGGGCGTGGCCAACTCAACATCACTCACATCAAGGCACGCATCTCCTCGCCTGGCCTCTCGTGACTGTGGGGATGCTGCAACAGTTGTAAGTGTGAAAAACGGTCATAAGTCACTTTTTTCAGGGCCATTGTAACCTTGAATGGTCATTCCACACAAGAGAAGTAACAGCAAAAGAGGGAAAGAAAACTCCAGAGAGGTTCCAGAGACAGGAAGTCTAGTCCTGCCAAGAATGTAATAAGGGTTAACGGAGAGGCAGTTTCTATAAGCAACACCAGAATGTTTCCTTCCTGCCTTCCCTACAGGATTAGCCCTGTAATTTCTTCTAACAACCGGTTCTCCGAACTGCTTAGAATGTTAACAACCGGTTTTAGCGAATAGGTGCGAACTGGTAGAATCCCACCCCTGTTTGCAGGGGTTCAGGAGATCCTCTAGCTAAGATTCTCCGCAGTTCAGAGAATTTCCAAATCCCACTCCTGGCTGGCCGCACCCATCCCTCCCCTCCCCTCCCAGGAGTCCTCACGTGGCCCATTTTGGATCCCAGGTAAGTGCAGGGCACACACAGAGGCTCAGGGAGGGTGAAAAAACTGGAAGTTTCGGAAGGCCAGAGATGGGCCCGTTTCCGGCTTCCAGAAAGCCTCCGGAGCCCGAGGAAGCCGTTTTTGCCCACCCGGAAGCTTGAGGAAAGCCTCTGGAGCCCGGGGAGGATGAAAATACCCCCCCACGCACAGTGCAGGAGGCCGGCTGGGCCACGCTCACCATGGCCACGCCCACCCAGCAACCAGGCAGAGAACCTTGTTGCTAAAATTGGCAGCAATTATTTTTTCTGCAGTTCTAATTATCCATTGAAGTCTGCGTCTGCTTTGGTTGGCTGCAGAGCCAAACCAGACAGTTATATATAAAAATATATAGTTATATATGCCAAGATATTTTTAAAAAGTTCCTTTTCCTTCCACATCCCAAGAAAACTATTAGAAAAAAAAAAACCCAGAACATTTCTATTCTGAAGAAATATATTAGAATACTTTATTAGAATTAGAATTCTTTATTTAATTGGCCAAGTATGATTGGACACAGAAGGAATTTGTCTTGGTGCAGATGCTCTCAGTGTACATCAAAGAAAAGATACATTCGTCAAGAGTCCAGAATCATCAGGTACAACACTAAATAATAGTCACAGGGTACAATAAGCAATCAAATCACACTAGGAAACAGTCCACATAAATCGTAAGGATACAAGCGACAAAGTTACAGTCATACAGTCGCAAGTAGGAGGGGATGGGTAATGAGGAGTGATGAGTAATAGTAATGCAGACTTTGTAAATAGTTGAACAGTGTTGAGGGAATTATTTGTTTTAGCAGAGTGATGGCTTTCGGGGAAAACCTGTCCTTGTGTCTAGTTGTTCTGGTGTGCAGTGATCTATAGCGTCGTTTTGAGGGAAGGAGTTGCAACAATTTATGTCCAGGATGTGAGGGGTCTGTAGATATTTTCACAGCCTCCTTTTTGACTCGTGCAGGATATACAAGTCCTCGACTGAAGGAAGGTGGGTAACTAATAACTATATGTTGTTTTAAAATGGGGAATAATTCAGTTGCTGGAAGGTCTGTAAACCTATCCCTCTTGTCTCAACATATCATGCTAAAGAGATGATGTGACAATCTTGCTTGGAAAGAATCACTTTCGGCTAAGAAGACTTACACTGGGTTTACACACCAAGTCACCAACGAACAAAGGAGCACTGGTGTTGTTATGCAGTTTGGGTAATGAAACATCTGCAAGAAAACAAGCAAGTTCAGAAAGAACCAAGCCTCCCACCCCCTCAAACCAACACATCCCACCCCCCTTTGTGCAAATGCAACCCTAGGACTTCAATGGACCTGCTAGCTCGGTTCAGCAAACGTAGACAATCCGTTTCCAAGGTTGCCGGACAACTTGATTCTAGAGCTCCCAAGTTCATCAGATCCTTTCTTCAACCATCTGGGGTTTTTGCCATTATGACCTGATGCCTCTGTGACCTCACAGCACTATGGAAACCTACTTATGGTTCTCAGCCTCGTGTATCCATGGGCTTTTTGTTGGATGGAAAGAGGGAAGGTAGCAAGGGACTACAGATCTTGCTAAGCCTGGAGGAGTACAAACACTGGCCGGTGAAGCGGACGATGGACAGCGAAAGCTTTAAAAGCCCCACCTCATCCGAAGAGGATCTTAAGAGATTCAGTACATCAACCTCGACATTATTAGTAAGTTGCTGCCTTTAATCCTTGAGTTCAACCCCAAAGCCCATCATGGCCTACAACTCAGAAAAAGATCGCATGGGAACGTTCTCCCCTTCTTCTTTTAAAGGACTCACGAGACGAGTCCTCCACTCCTCTACTCGTAGAAGAATGCCACCAGACTTGAAATTTTAGACTTAGACAACCTTGAACTACTCCGCCTTCGGTCTGACCTAAGCGTAGTACATAAAATTATCCATTGCAATGTCCTACCTGTCAATGAATATTTCACCTTCAACCAGAACAATACAAGAGCACACAATAGATACAAACTCAAGGTAAACCCGCAGCAAACTCGATTGCAGGAAATACAACTTCGGCCACAGAGGGGTCAATGCCTGGAACGTACTCGCTGACTCTATTGTTACATCCTCAACCCCCCCCAAAACTTTAACGTTAGACTGTCTACTGTTGACCTCACCCCATTCCTAAGAGGTCTGTAAGGGGGCGTGCATAAGTGCACCAATGTGCCTGCCGTCCTAATGTTCCTTTTTATTCGTATCCCTTTCATGTATTCATAACCATGTTTATACTTATACCTGCTATCTAATACTGGCTTGACAAATAAATAAATAAATAAATAAATAAATAAATAAATAAATCCCCATCAGAATAACAGAGTTGGAAGGGACCCTTGGAGGCCTTCTAGTCCAACCCTCTGCTCAGAGAGGAAACCCTAGACCTTTTGGACCTCAGGGACCACCAAACTCAGAATTTTAAATCCCGCGGACCACTAATACGAATTTTGACCGATGGTGGCTTGCTGACATTGGTGGGAAAGTCGGTTCCCTATTCCAGAGCTGCAGTAGTCACAGGACTGGCCCTTCGGTCATCCAGGTGCACCGGCCTGCCATGGATTAGAGGAGCTGCTCCGGGATGACCAAAGGGCCAGTCCTGTGACTCCTGCAGCTCTGGAATATGGGACTGACTTTCCCACCAACATCAGCAAGCTACCTCGGGCGGATTTCCCTCCCCCGCCATTGGTCTTACCTTCCAGTTCCAGCTCACGTGGCTCTACTCAAGGTAAGGTTTGCGCTCGGCCAAAGGGTGGGGGCCTGTCGGTGGGTGGCAGGCCATATGAGTAGCTCAGCCTTGTCTTCCCAAGCAGCCTGGATTAATTGCTTTGGGGGAAGTGCTTTGGGAAGCGGAGAACATTTCTGTGTTGGACCACCAACAAAATTTTCTTGCAGACCACCAGTGGTCCCCGGCCCACCGGTTGGCAACCACCGCCCTAGGCCATTTTAGACAAATAGTTGCCCAATCACTTCTTCAAAACCTCCAATATTGGAGCACCACAACTTCTGGAGGCCAGATCAGATCAGGTTTTCCTGTGCCATTATTATTCCAGAAAGCAAGGTGGTAACTACCAAAAGTTCTTTCCCAGTAATCCCCATTTCCACGTTCTCCATTTCCACACCGATACTGTCTGTTTCCAACCCGAAACGACTCCTGCGCCT
Organism: Pseudonaja textilis; assembly: GCF_049901715.1. Lineage (NCBI taxonomy): Eukaryota > Metazoa > Chordata > Lepidosauria > Squamata > Elapidae > Pseudonaja > Pseudonaja textilis. The sequence continues at coordinate 17,329,621 of NC_142002.1, forward strand.
TACAATTGAATCCCATTATTTCTTGTTTTCGATTCCAGGAGCTGCAGACCTTCTGCGATTCTAATGAGATTTGCTTAAATGGCCCCTCTGCCTCATTCCATCGATTTTGTCCCCTCAAGTTCCTCTCATCAGGTTGCTTGTAACTAATTATGCATTCAATCTATGTTGACCCCTGGTAACTAAATCTCAAGTACAAAATAGCTCGGCGCTCAGGTTTTCCGATTGGGAAATTCATTGCTATAGAAAAGGGCAAGGAAGGAAAAGCAAGATGTGCATTGCCAGAATTGATGCTCACATGCAATGCAGCCATGGGAGAACTGGTTTTCTGCCGGTTCTGATCAGTTCTGGAGAACCGGCAGCAGAAATTTTGAGTAGTTCAGAGAACCGGCAAATCCTACCTCTGACTGGAGATTTGACAGTATCCTTCCCACTGCCAGGCCCACCGAGCCATGCTCACACAACCGGTAGTAAAAAAAAAAATTGAATCCCACCAATGGTAGTAAGTCTGGAAAATAGTCATAAGTGGATTTTTTCAGTGTTTGTCAGCTCTGGAATTCATCGCTGCCACAGAGTTGAAGAATTGGGAGCGGGTGATGTAATTGACTAGTTCTAAAAGGAAAAAAAAAAGTTTAGTTTGAAAGTTCAAGGTTATTGAGTGTGTCACGCCAAGAAATTGCAGCTGCAGAGTAATTGGTTCACGTGATTAACGAGGTGTAGAAAAGTGGGTGGGTGTAGGTTGAATTTTGGGGGGAAAGTCTGGGAATGATTTCAGTTCTGAAATTTTACAGATGGTGCCAGTTCTTGTTTTTTAATAAAGTACTTTGAGATTATGTCTGTCTCGGAGTTACTGTTTAAACTGGACCATTGCTGGAACCTTGACAGTGTCGTTGTGACAGTCACTAAATGAACTGTTATAAGTTGAGGGCTATCTGTATATACATTCTTGAATACCAAAAGTCTACTGTACCTTATGAAGATCTTTCATGGATTTCAGGCAACGTCCACAGATATTTCCCCTGCTCTTCCTCCCTTCCAAAAGATTCCTTCCTATGGCCTTTGCCTGAAGAATAAGATAAACATTGTGCCATAAACATTGTGTAGCAAGTCCCAGAAGTGCTTTCTCTCAAAAGGCAACTGGACTTCTTGGTTTTTCCTTGAGGACGTTTCGCCCCTCATCCCAGAAACTTCTTCAGTTCGATGCGATCAGAATGGAAGAGGCTCCTTGGATGAAAGCTAAACGTCTTCAAGGGAAAACCAAGAAGTCCAGCTGCCTTTTGAGTGAAAAAAATGCACCTTTGGGACAAGTGTGACTTGGTTGACTGAGAATCTCCGTAGACATTGCGCAGCAAGCGGCCATTTTGAATTATCCACAATGCCCCCCCTCAAGACAGCATCACTCCCAGACATGGCAGGATAGTGTTGAGTTGTCAAGCAAAGTTGATCAGATAATTAGAGCTATTAAGGCATGAAGTTCTCCAGAAGGTATTTTGGTGTCTCCTCATAGCTAGAAGCTGGTTTGTTTGTTCTAAAAGAGCCTGCCTGGTGTTTTGTTTTGTTTTTAAGGCAGCCTGTTCTGTTATTCATAATTTGCAGCTTCTGATTGACCTTAAAGGGAAAATAAGTCACTTAGAACCTAAGATTTATTGAGTATTTGCCAGCTGTGGGGAATTTCCGTATAAAAGTCAGAAGATTTCATTGCAGCAGGTTGCAACTCGTGAGAACATCTAACTTTCAATATGCAAAGGGATGTTTCATGGGTGAGGAAGATCTGTTTGAAGATTCCTTTGATTTTAATGATCTAATGATGCTAGGGCTTTGGTGTCTGTTTATTCAACCTCTAAACCATCTAAACTAGTCGTACATTTTAATTTTGGATTCATAGAACATAGAATAATACAGTAGAGGTGGAAGGGACTTTGGAGGTCTTCTAGTCCAATCCCTTGCTCAAGAAGGAGACCCCATATCATTTCAGACAGATGGTCATCCATTCTCTTCCTAAAAGCCTCCAGTGATGGGTCACCCACAGTGTCATGCCCTGGTCAGAGTCTGAATCCAAGGAGGAAGATGAACAGCTGACAGGGAGTGAGAATGTGGCTCCATTAGCTATGGTGGAAACTTCCCCAAAGTCTAGCTGGGCAGAGGTAGAACAAGGGAGAGGGAGTTCAGAAGAAGACCCAGGCCCACCCCTCTTCATCCTAGGGCACGCAGGGGGGAACGGAGAAGGGAGCAATGTAGGTTGCGTGGCTTATGAGGAGGAAAGGGCCCTGATTCCCTTCATTAGCCACACCTGGGAATGAGAGTTTAAAAGACGTGCAAGCTGAGTGCAGCATGAATGTGAGTTTATCTTGTGTTGACTTTGGTTATCTGGGTTCCTGGCATCCTCCCAAGCGGGTTGAATTACCGCCGTTCCTTCTGCCCTGCTGGACTAATTACTTCATCTTGCCTTGATTGGACTTATAGTTACAGTTTTTGTTGACCATGTTTTGGACTTGATTCTGTGCAGCAAAGGCTGTTCCTGGGAGAGGTTTTTTCCAGCCCAGAAGGTAACCAGGACATTGGGGGCAAAGTTGGAGCTAATAAAGGGACTCCTATTGATTATCTGACTGTTGCCTTTGTGCCACGCCCCTTTGGGTCATCACACACAGCTTCTAAAGGCAAGCTATTCCATTGGTTGATTGCTCTAACCAATGGGAATTTTCTCCTTAGTTCTGGGTTGCTTCTCTCCTTGATTAGTTTTAATCCATTGTTTCTTGTCCTGCCTTTTGGTACTTTGGAAAATAGTTTGACCCCCCTCATCTTTGTGGGAGTCCCTCAACTATTGGAACGCTGGAATCATGCCTCCCCTCCCTCATCCTTCTTTTCAACAAACTGAACTTCCGCTTATTTGATTTTTATTCAATCCAGAGAATCAAGAAACTTCCCATCGATGCTGCTGAATGGGAAAGCTATTTTGATGAGAGTGGGCAGATTCTCAAGTCCCAAAACTACGTGGCTTCCCAAATTTTGGAGAAGGTGAGTGTCCTTGGAGAACGATAAAGAACAAGGTGGTTGTGTGGGACCTCAAGAAGATAAAATGTCCATCTTGATTCTCTTCTTACAATTGGCTCTATTTTTATCCAACCCCAGGTTTATCCCAGGTTGTTTTTCAAGAGTCAGTTCCCACAACCAGTCTGGCTGTTGTCCAGAAATGGGAAGTGTAGTTCTGGGAATGTAGTTCTGGAGAATATCAGATGTGGTCAGGTTAAATGGTTCGATTCCTAGTTTCCCATCTGAAGGAGCTAATTTAAGATGAAGTTTTTCCTAGGGTGGGAACTCTGATATGAAAGTCCCCTTTCTTGTGGATGTGTCCTATTTTTGTGCACAGGGAACAAAATGTTTGACTGACACAATGGGCAAGAATCAACTAGGAATCCAGCTGTCTCCCAACACCTAATTCATGCAAAACACAATAGTTCTCCTTCCCCAAACATCCTTCTGCTGTTCAAAGATGAGGTTGCCATGGAGATCAGATGCCTGGGCAACTTTAGAGGGGGGGAAAAAAATCCATCCCTGGAGTTCTTTTAAATGGTGGTACAAGTAGATTTCTCCAGCCAATTTGAGGTCAGAAGAATTTGTTTTTCCACGGATAATCCCAGGGGATGAGAAAGTCTATTGTGAATGCAGAATTTCAGGTAGGGACAACAGTGGTAACAGCTTAATTGTCCACTTTTTAATTTGAAGGAGCAGAATCGTTTTTAACTGTAAAAGTCACTTTTATGCATTGCCAAGGATAATTCATTTTCGTCCCATTTATCTTCTCTTTGCATCAGAGCCACCCACTGCCTAGACAGATGGGGAATAATACTGTACAAGACAATAGCCTGGGGAAATGATTGAAGGTCCGTACAGAAGTCTCCTTAATAGAAGGAAGTAAATAAAGGAAGAAGTTAAAATGTGGTTCGCAGTCAAATTACCATTTTGAAAAAGCAGTGCGCCTAGACATGCCGTTGAAGCTTTATTATTTTCCTAAACAGGAACACCTCCTTCTCACCACTCTAAAAAAAAAACAACAACAACCCCAAAGTAAAATAAATGACTTGATACTGTAGAGGGAAAGAAAAAAAGTCCATAGTGGGAAAATATTAAATTCTGAGAACTGCAATTGCAGTCTTATATAATTTGGTCTTCATTTGCAAGAGATCCTTGATGGTCTCTGAGCTCAATCGCTTTCTTGTAGATGTTTGATGACCCAAACTAGGTAACATCACCAGTGCCAGTAGAAAGTGGGGTTTGTGGAGAGGAGGAGGAGGGGGAGGAGGAGGACTGTGGACTCCTTGGGGTCCTCTGAGCTTGGTTGTTTTCTTGCAGACATTTCATGACCCAAACTAAGTAACACCATCAGTGCTAGAAAGAAGTGAGAGGAGGAAGTGGTGGTGGTGGTGGTGGTGGAGGAGGAGGAGGAGGAGGAGGAAATTTAGATAGCACCAAGGGCCTCACAGTCATCATCATCCTCCCCTCCACCTCCTCTTCCTCCTCTCCACAAACCCCTTCTACCCTCTACACTGATGACGTTACCTTTAGGTAATTTGGGTAACGAAATATCTGCAAGAAAACCACCAAGCTCAGACAGCACCAAGGACCCCCTCATTCCAATCCTGAGCTGCAAATATTCTCCTTTACTGGCCTTCATTTAACCAAACTGTCTCAGGGGCCCATCTCTAGGATCTATGGATGACTGGGATCCATCCTTTCTAAGACCTAAAGATGGCCATGGATCCGGATCTGAAGAGGAAAAAAAAAAGGCGCTTCACTTCCAGGTCGAGCTCCCTCGTTGGTCAGCTTTTCTTTAAAGAGTCTCACCTTGGAGTCAGGTTCCTCTTTCCAACTAACTCCAAGAGACGTCAACGAGAAGACTTCCCTTTTGATGGGAAGGAGGGAGAGGAAAGGAGAAAGCCAGGGGTAACTTGGCTGGCTGGGAAATTCTGGGAGTTGAAGTCCCTAAGTCTTAAAGTTGCCACATTTGGAGACTACTCCTCTAGGCTATCATAATCTGGATAAATGTAGCTAACACCCCCAAGTTTCTTTCAACCCTAGAGAAAGAATTTTAAAAGAAAACATAAAACGGGCAAGTTCTTCCACATCCGTGTCCTGTTGTCTCTATTATGGAACCCCTACAGCAAGTGCCCTTAGCACGAAGAAGATTCTCTGTTTGCCAGTCTTTAAGCTGACTGCTATTTTTTTTTCCTGGCAAACTGGCTTGATTGCTTCCTGAAGTTTAATTATGCTTTGACACTTAGGATTCCATTTTGGGAGAAAGCATGACGTTAGCTAGGGCTGCTCTCTTCTTCCAAGGATTCTTTGAAGAAGAAGATATCAAGCCAGAAGATATTTTTGTCAGGCTGGTTATGAGCAAATCGTCGCCTTCCTAAACCTGGGCCTTCTCCAGGCTTGTCAAAATTCCCAGAATCCTGAGTATAATTCCCAAAATTCTAAGTCTGCATGGACAAAAGTTGGAATTCTAGGAAATGTAGCCCCCGCACCACTGGAAGGAAACAAGTCAGAGAAACTGAGCATAGATCCCTCAAAAAAAGAGAGAGTCAGAAAAAAAAAATTTGAATGTTGTTTTTGTTGTAGGGGTTGGATCTTTCTGTGAGATCAGAAGCTTGGAAGTTCCTCACCGGCTACTATCCCTGGAAGAGTTCCTATGATGAGAGGCTCACAACTGACAGCATGAGACGGTGTGTAAATTAAGTCCTGATGTGGGTAGTAGTCGTTTTAGGCAGCTCAGCCACTTCCGGATCCATTAAGAGGACTTGCACAGAATTCTCAGCTAGCACAGGGATCCACCATCATCATCATTTAATGACCCCCATAATCCCTTGCAGGATGGAATCTGGGCAACTGACTAGAGCTAGCAGAATGTTTTACTGGCCGAACGCCCTTCCTGTCACCAATGCAGAGTTTTGTTCAGCAGATAAATTCTCATTGTGCAGCCTTGGAGAGGGCGGAGCTGGCGTCGCGGCGATACGGCATGCGATCTCGGAGGTCTGAGACCTCAGCCGATATCTTTGCCCCTGGACTGTCCAATCGGTTATTCAGTCTTGTCATCTCTGGCTCCCTTCCCCTTTGTAGGAAAACCTATGAATCCCTGTGCAACATGTACACCAAGATCGAACCACTGCTGGAAACAGAGCATCGAGACTTCACAGAAGTCCAGAATTTTATACGTAAGTATCCCAAAAAAGGCTTAGGAAAAGGATGCACACAGAATTAGTGGTGGCTCTCATGATAAGAAAATACATTTCAGGGGGAAAAAAATAAGAAATACATACTTAAAAATTCTATATGTCAAACGGAGATTCTCAGTCCTCCAGGTCATGGTTGTCCCAAAGATCCTTTTTCTCCTTAAAGACATTTCGCTTCTCATCCAAGAAGCTTCTTCAGCTCTGACTGGATGGTGGGGAATGGAAGGCTTTACAGTCAATGCTGAAGAAGCTTCTTGGATGAGAAGCGAAATATCTTCGAGGAAAAACAAGAAAGTATAAATTCTTCCATTGCCCACCATCTGGTCAGAACTGAAGAAGCTTCTTGAATGAGAAGCAAAACATCTCCAAAGAAAAACCAGAAAATCCAGCTGCCTCTTGGGAAAAAAAAAAAAAAGCACTTTTGGGACAACCAAATGACCTGCATGATTGAGAATCTCGATTCGTGATCATTAAGTATCTGAAGGGATTTGGTGATTAATGTAGATATACCACTTCTTTTATTAAAGAAACTAAATATGTCTGTTGTCTCAAAGAAGGAAATCTGTCTATAACAAGACCACAGGTGCCCCTCACCTGAAAGCCTCAGATACCACCCTAAAGGTCTTTTAGCAAAAACCGTTCATAAGGAATGAATGGATTCTCTTAACAAACACGATGTTCACTTACCAACTGCAGCAAAAAAAAAATGTTATAAAATCAGGTCAGTCGTGTGGGTGCCTCGACTTACAACCATCACGGCATACAGTTGACATTCCAGCTTCATCAGCAATCGTAAGTCAAGGACTACCTGTAATACAATGAAGATGTTCTACACCAGTGGTCACCAACCAGTGGGCCAAGGACCACTGGTGGTCTGCGAGAAAATTTTGGTAGTCTGCAGAGAAATGTCCCCGCCCCCAAAGCAATAAATCCAGGCTGCATGGGAACACAAGGCTGCACCGCCCACATGGCCCGTGGGAACACAAGGCTAGCGCCACTTGCATTGTGAACAACATGAGGTAGCAAGGGGAGTGGGGGGAAGGGTGGATGGGGAGAACTTTCTCCACTCGCCCCCCATGCCTGGCCTGGCCAGCGGGCTGCTTCTTTCCGCTTCTTTCTTCTTCTGCTTTTGGCTGCACGCAAGGAAAGCAGCAAAAGTCTTTCTTTCTCTCCCCCAAACTCTGCCAGAAATGAGTCTGTGGGACCCTGCAAGGCCTCCTGCTCCAGGAGGCTGCGCCAGTGCGACAAGTCTCACCAAGACTCATTTCCGGTGGAGTTTGGGGGAGAGAAAAAAGACTTCTGCTGCTTCTGCTGCTTTCCTTGCATGAAGCCAAAAGTAAGTCAGTCTCTCTCTCTCTCTCTCTCTCTCTCTCTCTCTTTGTCTCTCTGTCTCTCTCTCTCCCCCTGAGAACAGAGCTGGAGACGATATCCTGCGATTCCAAATAAAGAATGATTGATTGGTAGGAAAATTGGATGGGGAATTTTCCTGCAGACTTTTGGGGGGATTTTTCCAGGATCTCTGGTCCGCGGGATTTAAAATTATGAGTTTGGTGGTCCCTGAGGTCCAAAGGATTGGTGACCCCTGTTCTACACACTTGTAGGAAAATGGCCTTTCTCCTTGCTCTAAGGTCCCCGTTCAACGACTAAAAAAAAAAAAAAAACCAAAGGGGGAAAGGGGAAATATTTTCGCTGGCCCACCCACTACCCATTCTGCAATATCATTCATATATTCTCTTTTCCAGCCATTCTTTAAAACTGATGCCTACGTGCTGCTGTTTTTGTTGCCGATACTTGCTACGTACTGACTCCTAACTTGAAAGTTGTGTTGTTCTAGAAGGAGATCAATAAACCCCAAAGAGAGACAGATTTCAAAAGAAAAGAAGAAGAAAAGGAAGGAAGAAAAAGAGAGGAGGGAGGTGAGATGGGGGAAGAGGGAGAGAGAATATATATAAGATGTAACTTTGAAAGAGCCAAATGGAAAAACACCTAAGAATCCATCTTCTCACGTTGGACAGGAAAGCCGTGATGGATTATTATAATTTTATTCAGATCTCCTTTTCTGCCTTTTCCCAGCTGTCTAACAAAAAGAATATTAAACGATACAGCAAAATTAAGGCTACAGATCAATGAAACGGACATAAATCAACGCGAGGCAGGCTCAAGAAAGATTTACAACTGAGATGGGACGCAGGCCAAGCCCTTCAGATATAATAGATATTCTCTCTCGCTAGAAAATTCTTTAAACAGGTCACATGCTGGGGAAATGTTCCCCTTTATTGCCTCTTTCTCTTCCCCAGAATTGGAATCAAAAGAGATCATTTTCCTACTTTTATGGGGAGCAGAGGGGGGGGGAAAGTAGCAAGTTGGATTGTACCACTTTCCAGCCTTACACATTTCCGACCCCCTTGGGGATTTAGTGTCTCTCAACATCTCCACTCGGAGGTTGAAATATTTGGCTTTGTTTTAAATTGCCTTGCTTGTTCTTTTATTATTATTTTACTTCCTCGTAACGATCAATTTCAGCCTTCAGTGAGGGACTGTTTAACTTTGAGAGCGGTTAGTAAATTAAGAGGTGCCAGTGAGCTCTTCAGCAGTTCCACCAGGAGCAATAGGGAGGCTTAATTCAAGGAGCACCACCATAGAATGAATAACCTGTTGCTCTTAACTTGTGAGTAGGGATCTCTTCCTGGTTTCTCTTGGCGGGATTTTGAGCTTCTGCTGTTATTGTTGTCCCTTCCTTTCTTCCTTCCTTCCTTCCCTCTGCCCCCCATTCTTTCTTTTTCTTTCTTTCTTTCTTTTTTCCTCCCTTCCTTTCCTCCACCCCTAGTTCTCTCTTTTTCTTCCCTTCTTTCCTTCCTTTCCCCGTCCCTCATTCTTTCTTTTTCTTTCTTAACTTTCTTCCTTTCCTCTGTCCCTTGTTCTTTCTTTTTCTTTCCTTCCTTCTTTTCCTCCATCTCTCATTCTTTCTTTTTCTTTCTTACCTTTCTTCCTTTACTCTGCCCCTCATTCTTTTTCTTTCCTTCCTTTCTTCTTCCTTCCTCCCTCCCTCCCTTCTCCTTCCTTTCCTCTGTCCCTCATTATTTATTTATTTCCTTCCTTTCTTCTTCCTCCCTCCCTCCCTTCTCCTTCCTTTCCTCTGTCCCTCATTATTTCTTTCTTTATTTCCTTCCTTCCTTTCTTTTTCCTTCCTCCCTTCTTCTTCCTTCATTTCTTCCTCTGTCCCTCCCCCCTCTCTCTTTCCTTCTTCTTTCTTCTTCTGTCTTTCCTTCTTTCTTTCCTCCTCCCTTCCTCCCCCTCCCTCTTTCCTTTTTTCTTTTTCCTCTTTCTTTCTTTTCTTCCTTCACTCAGGGAAACGTAGTGAGAGTGGTGTTGAATAACACAACCAGCACACAGATACACTGAATAGTATAATGTAGCTTTTACTTCCAGTAAACAAGTAAACAAAGTCCAACAAACAGTCAAAATCATACATGCTTAAAGCAGTTAGTATCAGTCCAGGGATAATCCAAAAACGAAGTCCAGTATCATACACAAAGTTCAGTAAACGGAGTTTGCTAAGAGTTGCAAGACTCACAGCAATCCAAGCAGAACGACGACCAGGCAAAACAGCAAAAGGAAAATGCAAGAAGAGCAAACCAGGTTTCTGGCTCCATCTTATGGCCATTGGGGGAACCTCAGCCAATCACAATTACAGCAGTCTCTTAAAGAAATAACAGTATTAAATAATTATCCTGGTTTATGTATTGCCAACCCAACTGTTAGGTGACTATCATTCCTAACAAAGAGCATGCTTTTCAGTGCTGTCAAATGCTGCCAAGAAACAGAAGTCCAATTAAGGCTAACATAAACCAACCCAAAAACCTAGAAAAAAACCAACCAGAGTTCACAGAGCTTCAAGAAGGACTCGGAGATTACTGAACTGCTTTGCTTCCTGCAAAGGTTTCATCACTGAGGTCTGACTTTTATCCCTTATGGGAGGGGCAATCGCCTCCCAGCCTTACTCCTGAGTCGCCCCTTCTGCTTCAGTTGCTCTCGCCTTCCAGCAGCTCTGCGCACACGTGCACTGGGAACAGGCTCCCCTTGTTCCTCTTCCTCGCTGCTGCCAGACTCTGGAGGCTCCAAAGGCAGCACCCCACTCCCAGATGGTCATGGCCCCATCCCTGCATTGGATGCAGGACCCTCATCCAAGTCCTCACCAGACTCTCTGACTGGTTCCCTTTCATCCTCACTGTCCGATACCTCTGCCATCCGCACCGGGCTGCCAGCAAACCCACAACACCCACCACCGCCGCTGAAAAGAACCCTGGAATATTTTATATGGAACAAGGAAATACTGGAATAAGGAGCTTTAGAAAGCTCTGCCGAGAAGGAGGCCTCTGCCCTGAATTTGCATGAAGGGAAGGTACATCAACGGACATCAGATGTTTAAATGCACGCCACAAGATCGCAGTCAGGAACTGAACATATTTTCTGACCTTCCAGCATCAATCGTAGCATAAATCATTACAGCTAGGATGAACGCCAAGTTCTGGCTTGGAGAAAATTGGCAAACTTGGAAAGGATCTAGTAGACTTCATCCTTCCGTCACTCGGTTTGCGTCTAGCAACCTGATCTTCCTTTCTTTTTCTCCACAGAGTCTGATGTTCAACGACTTTACATCAAGGATGCCCAAGGCAACCAGCTGGTCGATAAAAAGCAACTGGAGAAAATCCTCCTGCTGAATTACGTCTGCAACCTGAATGCTGGTAAGAGGAGAATAGAATAGATAGAAGGGCAGAGTTGGATGGGACCCCAGAGGTCTTCTAGTCCAACCCCCTGCTCAGGCTGCAAACCCTAGACCATTGCAGACCAACAATTGTCCAATCTCTTCTTAAAACCTTCCAGTGTTGGAGCATTTACAACTTCTGGAGGCAAGTAGTTCCACCGATGAATTGTTCTAACTGTCAGGAAAGGAGAAATTCTCAGTCATCCAGGTTGTCCCTGGTTATCCCAAAGGTGCTTTTTTCAAGAGGCAACTGGACATTCAGGTTTTTTTTTTCTTTTGAAGGCGTTTCACTTCTCCTCCAAGAAGCTTCTTCAGCTCTGACTGGATAGTGGAGCAATGGAAGGATTGATACTCTTTGCAGACAGCTGGTCATTTGCACCTTTTTAGAGAGTCGCTGAGGCCACTTGGAGGTTTATCTGTTTCCTCAAGGTCACCTGGGTAGTGCTAATAGTCCCTGTTGTCTGCAATTTTTTCTCTGGAAATCTGTTCATACTCCCAAACCAGTGGTGGGATTCAAAAAATTTTTACTACTGGTTCTGTGGGTGTGGCTTGGTATGTATGGCTGGGGAAGGATACGGTAAAATCTCCAGTCAGAAGAGGTATTTGCTGGTTCTCCGGACTACTAAAAATTTCCGCTACCGGTTCTCCAGAACTGGTCAGAACCTGCCGAAGACCCACCTCTGTCCCAAACCATTTGAAGGTGTTCATCCCAAATTGAAGTCCACTTGCCCCCTGAAAAAGCACCTTTGCGACAACCGTGACCTGGAGGACTGAGAATCTCTATAAACTTTACACCTACAGGTAACTTATTCTGGTCACTTAGCAATCATTCAAAGTTGGGGAGGACCTGTCGAGAAGGCTACTTGTGACCCCGATTCAAGGTTACAATGATTGCGCCCTCATGAGTTGCCACAGTTATCTGACCATACTTCAGGAGCTGACCGGAGAATTCTGGGAGTTAAACTCCATTCATCTTAACACTGAAATCTTAAAGTTTGATAGCTTGAAAAACATTGAACTAGAGAGTTAAGGATTTACTCTCTGTCTGTCTATGAAAAATTGCTAATCTGAGGTCATTTCTTTCTCTTCTGTCTTCTGGCGCATGTCCACAGGCTGTGTTAGCTTTCCTCCTGAGAGGATGTAGTCTATGCATCTATGTGGAGCATATTCTCTGTAAATAAATCACCCTCTTGTTATTGTTCCAAAATCTGCTTTATCCATCAACGTTTGTATTATATTCTTCTCTTTCACACATCTAAACCATCACCAATCAGTGCAAGCTTAGGGTAGAATAGAATAACGGAGTTGGAAGAGACCTTGGAAGTCTTCTAGCCTAACCCCCTGCCTAGGCAGGAAACCCTACACCAACTTCAGACAAACGGTTATCCAACATCTTTTTAAAAACTTCCAATGTTGGAGCATTCTCAACTTCTGGAGGCAAGTTGTTCCACTGATTAATTGTTTTCACTGTCAAGAATTTCCTCCTTAGTTCTAAGTTGCTTCTCTCCTTGATTAGTTTCCACCCATTGCTTCTTGTTCTGCCTTTAAGGTGCTTTGGAGAATAGCTTGACTCCCTCTTCTTTGGGGCAGCCCCTGGGATATTGGAAGATTGCTATAATGCCACCCCTAGTCCTTCTTCCCATTGAACTAGACCTACCCAATTCCATCAACCATTCTTTATAAGTTGTAGGCGCCAGTTCCCTAATCATCTTTGTTGCTCTTCTCTGCAGTCGTTCTAGAATAGCATCTCAAAACATTTTCTTGCTCTCCTTAAAGGTGGCATTTTTAAGTGCTATGGAAGCTTTCTCGAACAATTAGATCTTTAATTCAAAAGCTTCCTTTTTTTCTAATCTCATTCCTTTGATGGTTTTTGGTTCATGAGAATTTGTCTCGTGGTGGCTCAGGCCATTGGCTTAGTTCGGGTAAGTTTTCCTCAGAGTCCCTCGTGTAGATATTTCAAAACTAGACTTGTCTATTTCTGCAACAATAAGTGGATTTTCTATCATCCATCCAGCCATCTAAGTATCATTTCCCATAAACTTCTGTTTTGATTCCATTTCCAGTTGGTTGCAGAAAATCGATGCCTCAACAATGTTAAAAGGCCCTGGGAGATGCAGGCAAATCCTGCCCATTCTCAGAACTTTAAAACATCCCCAGAACAGTAAATTTTCCACACAGCCCGGGTTTTCTGCAGATGCATCTGCCAGTTCTGGGGAATGAAATTTTGGGTGTTTCCAAAGACCAGGGGTCAAACTAATTCAGGGGATATCTCTGAAAAGAGAATCTTTGGAGATTCTGGTAGAAATAATGAGGTAGAAATAATGAATTTCATTCTGGGGAATGAAATTTTGGGTGTTTCCAAAGACCGGGGGTCAAACTAATTCAGGGGATATCTCTGAAAAGAGAATCTTTGGAGATTCTGGTAGAAATAATGAGGTGTCAGTTTTGAAGTATGAAGATCTAGATTCTTCAGAAGACAGGATTCTCAGTCATTTTTCCATAACTCTCTCTCTCTCTCTCCCTCTCCCTCCCTTCCTTCTTCCTTCTCTCTCTGTCTATCCCCGTCTTTCCCTCCTTCCTTCCCTTCTTTCTTCTCTCCCTCCCTTCCTTTTCTCCATCCCTCCCCCACTCTCTCCCTCCCTCCCTCCCTTCCCTTCTTCTCCTCCTTTTCCTTCTCTCCATCCCTCCTCCTCCCTCTCCCTCTCTCCCTCCCTCCCTCCCTTCTTCCTTCTCTCTCTGTCTATCCCTGTCTTTCCCTCCTCCTTCCTTCCCTTCTTTCTTCTCTCCCTCCCTCCCTCCCTTCCTTTTCTCCCTCCCTCCCCTCTCTCCCTCCCTCCCTTCCTTCTTCCTTCTCTCTCTCTCTCCCTCCTTCCTTCCTTCTCTCTCTCTAACCCGCTCTCCCTCCTTCCTTCCTTTCTTTCTTCTCTCCCTCCCTTCCTTTTCTCCATCCCTCCCCCACTCTCTCCCTCCCTCCCTCCTTCCTTCTCTCTCTCTCCCTCCCTTCTTCCTTCTCTCCATCCCACATCTTCCCTCTCCCTCCCTCCCTTCCTTCTTCCTTCTCTCTCTCTCTCCCTCCCTCCCTTCTTCCTTCTCTCTCTCCCTCGCTTCTTCCTTCTCTCTCTCCTCCTTCCCTCCCTCCTTCCTCCTCCTCCCTTCTTCTTCCTTCTCTCTCTCCTTCCCTCCCTCCCCCAACCTCTCCGTCTTGCAGAATACCAACAAGGTTTCCACGAAATGCTGCTCCTCTTCAGGCTGCTTGTGGAAAAGGAGCACGAGATCTATTGGCTGTTTCAGTTTTTCCTACAAAAAACAGTGAGCTGGAGTCTCTTTGCTGTTGCTGTAATCATCACTACATTATTTGCCTCGGTTCAGTTGTCCAAGGTCTTTGCGTCCCTTGACCAAGTTCCCTTTCCTCAAACTTTTTTGTTTGCCAGGAGAACAGCTGCATCATAAATGTTGGGGTGCCGAAGAACTTGGTCATTCTGAAAGCCTTGATTGCATTTATGGATCCAATCTTTGCAAAACACCTGGGTAAGTTGTGCACCTTGGCAGAGTTAGATGATCAGATGCTGTTTCCTCCTTGTCTGCCCAAGAGTGTAAAAGCCAGAAGATGACCAGAAATGTCTGGTGATTTCCCAGGCAAAGGTTTAGTTTATTCATTCATGCGCTTCTTTAGAGAATTTATATGGCTGCCGATCTTAAATGCATAATCTTGAGTAGCGGGAGGGAAGGGAAAGAAAGGGTGGAAGGAGGGAAAGGGAAGAGAAGAGAAGGGAGGGAAGGAAGAGGAGAGGAGAGAAAAGAAAAGAAAAGAAAAAAAGAGAAAAGAGAAAAGAGAAAAGAGAAGAGAAGAGAAGAGAAGAGAAGAGAAGAGAAGAGAAGAGAAGAGAAGAGAAGAGAAGAGAAGAGAAGCCTTTAATCCACACAATATACTTTTCTTTCATCCTAGAAATTTGTAAAAGCACTTTTAAAAAGCCAAGATCAACACAGCACAACATTAGCAAAATCTTAAGGGTTCGTTAAACTTATCTTCCAATTTTCGTCCAGGAGTCAAAAAGGGCAGGAAAAGATGTTTTTTTTTCTTCTTCCTGACTGTTTTGATAGTGGAAGACTGGATCCACAGGGCACAAACCTTAGTCCTTTGTGTCCATGTGTGTGCGTTTTATTTTTATTTTTTTTTCCAGAATCAAAAGGCCAGGTGGTGTCGTCATTGTTTCCTTGGTTCTGTCTCTTTTTCCAGCGTGTCTTCAAGTCTTTTGAGGATGTCTGGAGAATGTGGGAGGTAAGTATTTCCTGATATAGAGTCCAGCAAAAAAAGAAAAAAATAGAATAGAAGGGAATAGAATAGAATTCTTTATTAGCCAAGTGTGATTGGACACACAAGGAATTTGTCTTTGGTGCAAATGTGCTCAGTGTACATAAAAGAAAAGATACATTTTGTCAAGAGTCAAGAGTCAAAAGCTGACTTATCGGACTGTGTTGCCTTTGTGCCACGGCCCGGGTCCTCACAGTAAGGGTCTCATACCCAGGCTATCAACTTTCCAGCTGACAAGCTCGAGGTCTTTAAACCACTGAGCCATCACACCCCTAAATGGATTTGTTTCCCTGAATTGATTTGTAGACACAGTTTGGCCCGAGTCTTCTGGCCAGAAACCCCTGAGAGAACTCCAAAAGGCCATTGCTATCCAACTCTCCTCAAAAGAGACGAGACCTACAAGAGGAAAGCGATTCAGAGATCTTGGCACTTCGGTGCCAGAGATGAGATCATTCCAGCTGGTAGGGTCAAAAAAAAATAACATTTTGGAGCGGGCCCAGGAAATACATCAAAGAATTGGACTGTTTCTTCCTAGAAACCAAATGAGGGGTGTGTATATATGTGTGTGTGTTTGGGGAGATTTCTTGCTGTGAGGCTCTTTTCTTCATGCCCAGCTGATATTTTTATGAATAAAGGCAAACATTCCAGAAGGTCCGTAAAGTTTCTTTGCAATTCTTTCACAAGGCAACTGAATTCTGGGAAAACAGTCTTATTCCTGTTAAAGTCTCACCTCTTGGACTTGGAACACATTCTCAGAAGACCGATAATGTTTGTGCCTTGCCACCTAGCTGGATGTAGAGTCCTTTCCAGTGTCACTCCAAAGACCAATAAGCATCTCACTTCAAAACTGTTGTTCACTTAAAACAACAAGAGCAATCATTTGTACAGATTCATACACTGTCTGGATTTAGGGGAAGGAAGAGAAAGAAAAAAAAAACCCAGCCACTCACTGCAGAGCCCAAATCAAATTTTATTGACAGAATCTCTTCCAAGTGTTTCATTGATTCTCTAGACAAATATGAGGGCACCAAGCAGTTTCCAGATGTTGACATCAGTGTCTGCCTCATGCCATTTCAACACCTGAGAGTACCTAATTTGTTTCCTTCCTTCCTCCTTCCCTCCCTCCCTCCCTCTTTCTTTCTTTCTTTCTTTCTTTCTTTCTTTCTTTCTTTCTTTCTTTCTTTCTTTCTTTCTTTCTCTCTCTCTCTCTCTTTCTTTCTTTCTTTCTCTTTCTTTTTCTCTTCTCTCTCTCTCTCTCTCTCTCTCTCTTTCTATTGGCTATCAAGGGGACCCTTAATAAGGACTGGAACAGTGACTTTTGCAATATTCCCAAGCAACCCAAGGTATAGTTCCCAC
Organism: Pseudonaja textilis; assembly: GCF_049901715.1. NCBI lineage: Eukaryota > Metazoa > Chordata > Lepidosauria > Squamata > Elapidae > Pseudonaja > Pseudonaja textilis. The sequence continues at coordinate 17,346,278 of NC_142002.1, forward strand.
TCTGGTTCCATATGTAGCTTTTCTTATTTCATGTACTATTTGCAAAGGTTGAGTATCACCATGCTTGTTCTTCCTGACAAGAAGCTTGTGAAAACCAGGATTTTGCCGGCAATTATAATGGCAGGAAATGCAACAACTCAATTTTTTTGCAATTGCTGCATTGAGAGAAATGCTAGCTAGATAATCTTCATCTCCTTCACCACCTCCTCCTTCAGATGTCAAGTTCCTAGATATTTCTCCTCCTCCTCCTCCTTCTCTTCCTCCTCCTCCTCGACATTTTTCTGGGCACCAATAATTTATCACAGCCTAATATTAGGTTACAGGAACAGAAAGAGGCATAAGTATTAAGCTTGGATCACAAAAGGAATCCTCCAACGTTATCTACTCATTCTAATTTGTGTTGAACTTCCAGGTGTTTCTCACAGGACATCCGTGTAAAAACTTCCAGGTGATTATCGCTTACACAATGCTGCAGATGGTGAGAGACCAGATCCTTAGAGAAGACCTGGAAGAAGACGAGATCTTGATGGTAAGCCTGATTAATAAGAGAAACATTCGAACACAGGGTGAATATCTCTGAATCGCCCCATCGAAAGCTACTTATGAAAACTGTGGTTTGTATAGAATTATGAAAGCCGGGATAAAGTAAAAATAACAAGCTACACCTGGTAAATTTCTATATTTTGTTAAAAATACAATGCACAGTCTCGTTCTAGGACTCATGTTGTAGCTTACAAAACTGGTCTTTTCAAGAGTTGTTGAAAAGGAATCTGCAGGTTTCGTAATTGTTGTACGTGTGAGGAGTGGGTCATAAATCACTTTCTTCAGTGCCATTCGAATGGTCTCTAAATGAATGGTTGCAAGTTGAGAAACTACTAGTCATTACTGTCCGTCATCCACACCATTCTTGTTCATCCATTCTATATCAATCTATATTGAATTTTCACCCTCTTGTTCTACAGTGTGAGATAGCTGATGTTGTCTTCTGTCTTCTCCAACCAGCTGTGCCATAGCATTGTAGACCTGGATGCCAATGACTTGATCGCCAGAGCCTGCAACATATATGAACTCTTCCTGAAACATGAAAACAAGGTAAATAAAGAATTCTACAATTGTCCCATGTAGTGGGGATTTAAAAGGAATGATCCTTATGATTAGCCATGCAAGAAGGGTCAACTTGTAAAACCTTCCTATGGCAGTTTCCAAACTGCCATAAGAAAGAGGGGAGGAAGAAGCACACAGCAAATGAACTCAGAAGCACATTCCAAGCTGATCTCACAAAAATCGTAATTGAGGCAACCGGGTATTCTGGGCGTGAAAATCCTCTGTTGGAGAATATGACTGATGACACCCAGCCATGAACGTGTTCCATTGGACAATCTGAATTATGATACACCCAGAAGGGTGGAGGGGAAATAGAGTCATGGGTGATTGTAAATTCCATATCTCAGAGTCAGCTTCATACATGTCATGCCGGTATGTCGCTCCTAATAAATCCTTTGAAGTTTTCTGAAGTTTGGCTCGAGGCTCATGATTTATTTAGGACGATCGCTGGAATCTTGACAAAAAGAACATTATCACAGTGACACTTAACCAAATACACACAGGGCATTAGATTTCAGACCACCACCACCCCCAAAAAAGCAGAACACCCATAAAGCACACCTACAAAGCTTTGTAAAGTGGTATATAAGTGATACTGCTGTTATGGAAGCAAAGCCTTTCACTGAAAATCTATGGAGATTCTCAGTCCTCCAGTTGTCCCCAAGGTGCTTTTTTTTTTTTTCAAGAGGCAACCGAACTTTCTTGTTTTTCTTTGAAGACATTGTGCTTCTCATCCAAGGAGCTTCTTCATCTCTGACTGGTTGGTGGGGAATGGAAGGATTTATGTGGTCATTTGCAATCTTTTAGAGGGTCGTTGAGGCCACTTGGAGGTTTGTCTGCGTCCTCAGGGTCACCTGAGCAGTGCAAATGGAACACAAAAGAGAAAAACAAGAAAGTCCAGGTGTCTCTTGAAAAGCACCTTGGGGCCTGAAAATAGTTCTCACGGTCAGAAAATGTCTCTTTAGTTCTAGGTTGGATCTCTCTTTGACAAACTTCCCCCCATTGCTTCTTGTCCTGCCTTCTGGTGCTTTGGAGAATAGATTATCCCTCTCTTCTTTGTGGCAGCCCTTCAAATATTAGAAGATTGCTATCCTGTCATCTCCTATCAAGCAGGAAGTGTGGTTCAACTTCAGACCAAAGGATGGACTTCCAGGTTCTTGGTCAAAATACATGAGTAGGGATTCTTCATCACCCTTGAAATCCTTTCAAGCTATTTATGGATGTTCTATCAAAAGGTCCCCTGATCATAATAATCCTGGTGACTTTTCTCCCCCTTCCCTTCTCTCCACGCAGGTGATTTTTCTCCTTTTTCTCCTCAGGTTCCAGAAGATCTCAAGGAATATTTCAGCCAGCCTTAGCAACAAAGAGGCCGTGCTATAAATCAAGAGGCTGCTACAACAAAAGCAGCCTGAGCGTTACAGAATAGATAGAATTGAAAGGTAGAAAGATCGTAAATACTGTTCACCTAAGACTGGATTCACCAAATTAGATTATCTGAGGGTTAGGGCAAATGCCTTATCTGTCTGGAAACTACCCATAAAATGTGTTGAAAATTTGATGGAGCAACTTTACAGTTTCTTTTTTTATCCTTTTAAGGCTGGGGTGGACAACCTGTTGATGGACAGAGGACCTAACTTTGGGTGGAAAATATTTCATTGGGTGAAGCCACAATGTACAATGGGTGATGCTGGGTTATACACACGGGAAGCAAAAAATGAGCGTTTCTTCATTCCTTTGGGAGCTCAAGGACTTCTTTCTGGGTTATTAACCAGAGGTGGGTATTCAGCAGGTTCTGACCGGTTCTGAAGAACCGGTAGCAGAAATTTTGAGTAGTTTGGAGAACCATCATATCCCACCTCTGA